>NC_088420.1:6937480-7237480 GCF_034236695.1 Oncorhynchus nerka
AATATGCGTGCACGTGCACAAGCTGGCATGCACGTGCACGCACACAAGCACCCTCTCACACGCTCTCCTCCTCGCAGAAAGAACTGTAACATCCTTTGATTTTGTTTTCAGCTCCAAGCAGAGAGAAGAGAACTCACCTCATCTAGCACCCCTAGCATCAAAGTCCTAATTAAATAGAATATATTACATTCTAATCCTTGTTATATTTGATGTCCTGGTGGAATTGTTAAACATTGATGCTTTGGCAATAATTTTGTCTTGACAATAAAGTATTTTTAAATTAAAAAAATATATATTTTTTGTCTTTTGTTCCTCCCACAGCCGCTCCCTCGGCCCCGCGCAACGTCATCTCCAACGTCAATGAGACCTACCTGGTCCTGGAGTGGAGCGAGCCTCGTGACTCGGGCGGTCGCGACGACATCTTCTACAACGTCATCTGCAAGAAGTGCCTGCCCGAGCGTGGCATGTGCTCGCGCTGCGACGACAATGTAGACATCTCGCCGCGCCACCTGGGCCTGACGCAGCGTCGCGTGGCGGTCCGAAACCTGCAGGCCCACACCCAGTACAGCTTTGAGATCCAGGCCGTCAACGGCGTGTCGAATAAGAACCCGTACACACCGCAATACTCCGCCGTCAATATCACCACCAATCAAGCCGGTAGGTAGAAGCTTGACTGTTGTATTGGATCGAATCTACTTTTATTGTTGTATTGTGAAACAAACCAAAAGATACACAGAAAGAGAACAAGGTCAGCCACAGAGAAACAACCCCAGGATGAATTTGTGTACAGTGCCTTTCTCAAGGGCACAACGGCACTGTGCTACAATCAGTGCTGCACTTTTACGATAGAATTGATTAAGATGATGTTTGCGTCAAATCAAATCAAGCTTTTTTATATAAATAAATAGAGTAAATTTTAAATTTCAGACATGGAAACACAATGGTGCTTCACAGGGAAAAAAAATACATAAATGAAAATAAAATCTGGAATATTTAGTACACAACAAACAAGATAAAAGGAAAAATAAATAGTATTTTTCAGCAGGTAGAAGTAGATGTTTGTTATGATAGCTACAGTCGCTCTGTATGTACAGCGCCTTGCAAATGTTTTCACTCCCCTTGGAGCTTTTCCTATTTTGTTTCATTACAACCTGTAATTTAACTGGATTTTTATATTGGATTTCATGTAATGGACGTACACAAAATAGTCCAAATTGGTGAAGTGAAATTTTAAAAATTACTTATAATAAATTAAAAACCTGAAAAGTGGTGCGTGCATATGTATTCACCCCCTTTGCTATGAATCCCCTAAATAAGATCTGGTGCCACCAATTACCGTCAGAAGTCACATAATTAGTTAAATAAAGTCCTCCTGTGTGCACATGATCTGTCACATGATCTCAGTGTATATACACCTGTTCTGAAAGGCCCCAGAGTCTGCAACACCACTAAGCAAGGGGCACCACCAAGCAAGCGGCACTATGAAGACCAAGGAGCTCTCCACACAGGTCAGGGACAACTTTGTGGAGAAGTACAGATCATGGTTGCGTGATAAAAACACATCCGAAACTATGAACATCCCACGGAGCGCAATTAAATCCATTATTTAAAAATGGAAAGAATATGGCATCACAACAAACCTGCCAAGAGAGGGCCGCCCACCAAAACTCATGGACCAGGCAAGGAGGGCATTAATCAGAGAGAAAACAAAGAGACCAAAGATAACCCTGAAGAAGCTGCAAAGCTCCACAGCGGAGAGTAGAGTATCTGTCCATAGGACCACTTTAACCCGTACACTCCACAGAGCTGGGCTTTACAGAAGAGTGGCCAGAAAAAAAGACATTGCTTAAACAAAAACATAAGCAAACATGTTTAGTTTTTGCCAAAAGGCATGTGGGAGACTCCCCAAACATATGAAGAAGGTACTCTAGTCAGATGAGACAACCATTTTGCTTTTTTGCCATCAAGGAAAAAGCTTTGTCTGGAGCAAACCCAACACCTCACATCACCCAGAGAACACCATCCCCAGAAGCATGGAGGTGGTAGCATCATGCTATGGGGATGTTTTTCATCGGCAGGGACTGGGAAACTGGTCAGAATTGAAGGAATGATGGATGGCACTAAATACAGGGAAATTCCAGAGGGAAACCTGTTTCAGTCTTCCAGAGATTTGACACTGGGGCAAAGGTTCACCTTCCAGCAGGACAATGACCCTAAGCACTGCTAAAGCAACACTCAAGTGGTTTAAGGGGAAACATTTACATATCTTGGAATGGCCTAGTCAAAGCCCAGACCTCAATCCAATTGAGAATCTGTGATAATGACTTGAAGTTTGCTGTACACCAGCGGAACCCTTCCAACTTGAAGGAGCTGGAGCAATTTTGCCTTGCAGAATGGCCAAAAATCCCAGTGGTTAGATGTGCCAAGTTTATAGAGACATACCCCAAGAGACTTGCAGCTGTAATTGCTGTAAAATGTGGCTCTACAAACTATTGGCTTTGGGGGGGTGAGTTCTGTTTTTTTGTCTTATTTCTTGTTTGTTTCACGATAAAAATGATTTAGCTTCTTCAAAGTGGTAGACATGTTGTGTAAATCAATAGATTCAAACCCCCCAATTGCCTTCCAGGTTGTAAGGCAACAAAATAGAAAAAATGCCAAGGGGGGTGAATACTTTCGCAAGCCACTGTAAGTATGGGTTACATACAGTATGCAGTTTAAGTGAGGTATAAGAAGAAAAACAATTACATGAGCTTTTACCAAAGGACATTTCCAAAGCACTTGGCACCTTCACACCTCCACGAATAACAACAGTGAGGCAGTGTTTCGTGTATGACCAGGCCTGCAGTGTTCTGCCCGCTAGGATCAGCCCACTGTTAACCCATGGCATCTTCAGTAACTACCTAGCTAAACCATTTGGTTCCTTGGATTTTGTGGGATCAACCCACTGTTAACTGGTTAACTCACTAGTTTCACATTGATTGTGGGGAATGAAGTCAAATATTTTCTGACTGGTAAAACATCATGTTTTTTTTAACATTCTGAGAACAGAAGTGAAAATTTCACCTCTTCTGGGAATGTTTATTTTTATGTTACAGGGAAGTTCTGAGAACGTTTTACTCTGGTTCCAGGGAGGTTCTGAGAACGTTATGCTCTGGTTCAAGGGAGGTTCTGAAAAACGTTTTACTCTCGTTCCTTGAAACTTTTCCTGGGAGGTTTTATTAATTTTCTGAGAACAAAATTATAGGTTATTTGAAGGTTTTTTAATAACTTCCTTAAAACTTTCACTGAATGTTTCAGTAAGGCTTTTAATAACACTGCTAGCTTATTTTCTGTTAACTTTTTGAACTCCACCACAGACAGGACATGTGGAAATTAATTTCCATAGGAATAAATCACGCAAACACATTTTTATTGTGACACAACATCAGTGAGATTCAAACCTATAATCGTATATTTTCTGTCTGTGGAAATGTTCCATTACGCCACCAGGATGGAGCTATAATGCCCTGTTTACGAATAAAAAGCTGTTAATTTTAGTCGATTCAAACAGACACAATTTCAAAGGAAATAAGCACTCATTAAGATCAGGTGTGGCCAATTAATGGGCACGGCCAAAACACCTGAACACACTTAACAAGATTTGTTTTGCTGATAATGGGAATGATATGTATTTAAATAACATTCTTAGACATTCTCTGAACATTAGAAAAGTTTTCTTGTGGTGCTTATGGAAAGTTTCTTAACATTCTGAAAATGGAATGTATGTTCTTAAATAATTCTCGAAACAATTTGAGAACATGACTTTAAATAGAACCATGAGAAAACCTGTAGGAAACACAGTACTGAAATTCCCACAGAAGAACAATGTTTCTAAACGTTCTTTGAACATATGTTTCTAAGAATGTTTTGTGCTTGCTGGGTAGGCCACCATAGCAATCTGCACCACCGAGACCCATACAGTTTTGTCTATGCGTTTGAGAAGATGCAGGCTGGGCAAACCTCTTTTGGGGATAGATGATGAGTTAAATTGCCTTGCTCTGTAGTGGACGTTCTTATACAGTTTTGAGTTTGGCCTGTGTCTGTTGTGTTAGGAACAGAGATATATGTTGGATTTTCACTAGTTTAGGCCGATAACTAGGGTCTGATGGGTAGCTGGGGTTTGTGTGTAGACTTTGCCCTGGTGTAGGCTGATAGATAGGGTCTGATGGTTAGCTGGTTTTTGCCCATGGGTCTTTACGTAAAGTATTTCCTACAGACAGGCTCAGAGAGACCGGAATATACTTCTCCATGTTCCTCTTATCCCTTCAGTTTCTCCTCAAAGCCTAAGGAAAGGAATGGGAATGACCCACTGTTTGTGCCTGGGGGTCCTCCACCGTTTGTGCCTGGGGGTCCTACACTCCTGTCCTACATCGTGCATCCTCCCCCCCCCCCGGAGGAGTGCAGGTCAGGGGGAGTAGAAGGGGGGCAGATATCTACCAGTGTGGGGGGGCCCAACCCGCTATGGTTACAGATTAGTGTGTGGGCCCCAACCCACCATGGTTACAGGTTAGTGTGGGGCTCAGCCCACCATGGTTACAGGTTAGTGTGGGGGGCCCAGCCCACCATGGTTACAGGTTAGTGTGGGGCTCAGCCCACCATGGTTACAGGTTAGTGTGGGGCCCAGCCCACCATGGTTACAGGTTAGTGTGGGGGGCCCAACCCACTATGGTTACAGGTTAGTGTGGGGGGCCCAGCCCACCATGGTTACAGGTTAGTGTGGGGCCCAGCCCACCATGGTTACAGGTTAGTGTGGGGGGCCCAACCCACTATGGTTACAGGTTAGTGTGTGGGGCCCAACCCACCATGGTTACAGGTTAGTGTGGGGGGCCCAGCCCACCATGGTTACAGGTTAGTGTGTGGAGCCCAGTCCACCATGGTTACAGGTTAGTGTGGGGCTCAGCCCACCATGGTTACAGGTTAGTGTGTGGCTCAGCCCACCATGGTTACAGGTTAGTGTGGGGGGCCCAGCCCACCATGGTTACAGGTTAGTGTGGGGGGCCCAGTCCACCATGGTTACAGGTTAGTGTGTGGGGCCCAGCCCACCATGGTTACAGGTTAGTGTGGGGCCCAGCCCACCATGGTTACAGGTTAGTGTGGGGGGCCCAGCCCACCATGGTTACAGGTTAGTGTGGGGCCCAACCCACCATGGTTACAGGTTAGTGTGGGGCCCAGCCCACCATGGTTACAGGTTAGTGTGGGGCTCAGCCAACCATGGTTACAGGTTAGTGTGGGGGCCCAGCCCACCATGGTTACAGGTTAGTGTGGGGGGCCCAGCCCACCATGGTTACAGGTTAGTGTGGGGCTCAGTCCACCATGGTTACAGGTTAGTGTGGGGCTCAGCCAACCATGGTTACAGGTTAGTGTGGGGGGCCCAGCCCACCATGGTTACAGGTTAGTGTGGGGCCCAGCCCACCATGGTTACAGGTTAGTGTGGGGGGCCCAGCCCACCATGGTTACAGGTTAGTGTGGGGGGCCCAGCCCACCATGGTTACAGGTTAGTATGGGGCTCAGCCCACCATGGTTACAGGTTAGTGTGGGGCCCAGCCCACCATGGTTACAGGTTAGTGTGGGGCTCAGCCCACCATGGTAACAGGTTAGTGTGGGGCTCAGCCCACCATGGTTACAGGTTAGTGTGGGGCTCAGCCCACCATGGTTACAGGTTAGTGTGTGGGGCCCAACCCACCATGGTTACAGGTTAGTGTGGGGCTCAGCCCACCATGGTTACAGGTTAGTGTGGGGGGCCCAGCCCACCATGGTTACAGGTTAGTGTGGGGCCCAACCCACCATGGTTACAGGTTAGTGTGGGGGGCCCAGCCCACCATGGTTACAGGTTAGTGTGGGGGGCCCAGTCCACCATGGTTACAGGTTAGTGTGGGGGGCCCAGCCCACCATGGTTACAGGTTAGTGTGGGGCTCAGCCCACCATGGTTACAGGTTAGTGTGGGGCCCAGCCCACCATGGTTACAGGTTAGTGTGGGGGGCCCAACCCACTATGGTTACAGGTTAGTGTGTGGGGCCCAACCCACCATGGTTACAGGTTAGTGTGGGGGGCCCAGCCCACCATGGTTACAGGTTAGTGTGTGGGGCCCAGTCCACCATGGTTACAGGTTAGTGTGGGGCTCAGCCCACCATGGTTACAGGTTAGTGTGTGGCTCAGCCCACCATGGTTACAGGTTAGTGTGGGGGGCCCAGCCCACCATGGTTACAGGTTAGTGTGGGGGGCCCAGTCCACCATGGTTACAGGTTAGTGTGGGGCCCAGCCCACCATGGTTACAGGTTAGTGTGGGGCCCAGCCCACCATGGTTACACGTTAGTGTGGGGGGCCCAGCCCACCATGGTTACAGGTTAGTGTGGGGCCCAACCCACCATGGTTACAGGTTAGTGTGGGGCCCAGCCCACCATGGTTACAGGTTAGTGTGGGGCTCAGCCAACCATGGTTACAGGTTAGTGTGGGGGGCCAGCCCACCATGGTTACAGGTTAGTGTGTGGGGCCCAACCCACCATGGTTACAGGTTAGTGTGGGGCTCAGCCCACCATGGTTACAGGTTAGTGTGGGGGGCCCAGCCCACCATGGTTACAGGTTAGTGTGGGGCCCAACCCACCATGGTTACAGGTTAGTGTGGGGGGCCCAGCCCACCATGGTTACAGGTTAGTGTGGGGCTCAGCCAACCATGGTTACAGGTTAGTGTGGGGGCCCAGCCCACCATGGTTACAGGTTAGTGTGGGGGGCCCAGCCCACCATGGTTACAGGTTAGTGTGGGGCTCAGCCAACCATGGTTACAGGTTAGTGTGGGGGCCCAGCCCACCATGGTTACAGGTTAGTGTGGGGGGCCCAGCCCACCATGGTTACAGGTTAGTGTGGGGCTCAGTCCACCATGGTTACAGGTTAGTGTGGGGCTCAGCCAACCATGGTTACAGGTTAGTGTGGGGGGCCCAGCCCACCATGGTTACAGGTTAGTGTGGGGCCCAGCCCACCATGGTTACAGGTTAGTGTGGGGGGCCCAGCCCACCATGGTTACAGGTTAGTGTGGGGGGCCCAGCCCACCATGGTTACAGGTTAGTATGAGGCTCAGCCCACCATGGTTACAGGTTAGTGTGGGGCCCAGCCCACCATGGTTACAGGTTAGTGTGGGGCTCAGCCCACCATGGTAACAGGTTAGTGTGGGGCTCAGCCCACCATGGTTACAGGTTAGTGTGGGGCTCAGCCCACCATGGTTACAGGTTAGTGTGTGGGGCCCAACCCACCATGGTTACAGGTTAGTGTGGGGCTCAGCCCACCATGGTTACAGGTTAGTGTGGGGGGCCCAGCCCACCATGGTTACAGGTTAGTGTGGGGCCCAGCCCACCATGGTTACAGGTTAGTGTGGGGCCCAACCCACCATGGTTACAGGTTAGTGTGGGGGGCCCAGCCCACCATGGTTACAGGTTAGTGTGGGGCCCAACCCACCATGGTTACAGGTTAGTGTGGGGCTCAGCCCACCATGGTTACAGGTTAGTGTGGGGGGCCCAGCCCACCATGGTTACAGGTTAGTGTGGGGCCCAACCCACCATGGTTACAGGTTAGTGTGGGGGGCCCAGCCCACCATGGTTACAGGTTAGTGTGGGGCTCAGCCAACCATGGTTACAGGTTAGTGTGGGGGCCCAGCCCACCATGGTTACAGGTTAGTGTGGGGGGCCCAGCCCACCATGGTTACAGGTTAGTGTGGGGCTCAGCCAACCATGGTTACAGGTTAGTGTGGGGGCCCAGCCCACCATGGTTACAGGTTAGTGTGGGGGGCCCAGCCCACCATGGTTACAGGTTAGTGTGGGGCTCAGTCCACCATGGTTACAGGTTAGTGTGGGGCTCAGCCAACCATGGTTACAGGTTAGTGTGGGGGGCCCAGCCCACCATGGTTACAGGTTAGTGTGGGGCCCAGCCCACCATGGTTACAGGTTAGTGTGGGGGGCCCAGCCCACCATGGTTACAGGTTAGTGTGGGGGGCCCAGCCCACCATGGTTACAGGTTAGTATATGGCTCAGCCCACCATGGTTACAGGTTAGTGTGGGGCCCAGCCCACCATGGTTACAGGTTAGTGTGGGGCTCAGCCCACCATGGTAACAGGTTAGTGTGGGGCTCAGCCCACCATGGTTACAGGTTAGTGTGGGGCTCAGCCCACCATGGTTACAGGTTAGTGTGTGAGGCCCAACCCACCATGGTTACAGGTTAGTGTGGGGCTCAGCCCACCATGGTTACAGGTTAGTGTGGGGGGCCCAGCCCACCATGGTTACAGGTTAGTGTGGGGCCCAACCCACCATGGTTACAGGTTAGTGTGGGGGGCCCAGCCCACCATGGTTACAGGTTAGTGTGGGGGGCCCAGTCCACCATGGTTACAGGTTAGTGTGGGGGGCCCAGCCCACCATGGTTACAGGTTAGTGTGGGGCTCAGCCCACCATGGTTACAGGTTAGTGTGGGGCCCAGCCCACCATGGTTACAGGTTAGTGTGGGGGGCCCAACCCACTATGGTTACAGGTTAGTGTGTGGGGCCCAACCCACCATGGTTACAGGTTAGTGTGGGGGGCCCAGCCCACCATGGTTACAGGTTAGTGTGGGGCTCAGCCCACCATGGTTACAGGTTAGTGTGGGGCTCAGCCCACCATGGTTACAGGTTAGTGTGTGGGGCCCAACCCACCATGGCTACAGGTTAGTGTGGGGCTCAGCCCACCATGGTTACAGGTTAGTGTGTGGGGCCCAGCCCACCATGGTTACAGGTTAGTGTGGGGCCCAACCCACCATGGTTACAGGTTAGTGTGGGGGGCCCAGCCCACCATGGTTACAGGTTAGTGTGGGGGGCCCAGTCCACCATGGTTACAGGTTAGTGTGGGGGGCCCAGCCCACCATGGTTACAGGTTAGTGTGGGGCTCAGCCCACCATGGTTACAGGTTAGTGTGGGGCTCAGCCCACCATGGTTACAGGTTAGTGTGGGGGGCCCAGCCCACCATGGTTACAGGTTAGTGTGGGGGGCCCAGCCCACCATGGTTACAGGTTAGTGTGGGGGGCCCAGCCCACCATGGTTACAGGTTAGTGTGGGGGGCCAGTCCACCATGGTTACAGGTTAGTGTGGGGCCCAGCCCACCATGGTTACAGGTTAGTGTGGGGCTCAGTCCACCATGGTTACAGGTTAGTGTGTGTGGCTCAGCCCACCATGGTTACAGGTTAGTGTGGGGGGCCCAGCCCACCATGGTTACAGGTTAGTGTGGGGGGCCCAGCCCACCATGGTTACAGGTTAGTGTGGGGGGCCCAGTCCACCATGGTTACAGGTTAGTGTGGGGCCCAGCCCACCATGGTTACAGGTTAGTGTGGGGCCCAGCCCACCATGGTTACACGTTAGTGTGGGGGGCCCAGCCCACCATGGTTACAGGTTAGTGTGGGGCCCAACCCACCATGGTTACAGGTTAGTGTGGGGCCCAGCCCACCATGGTTACAGGTTAGTGTGGGGCTCAGCCAACCATGGTTACAGGTTAGTGTGGGGGGCCAGCCCACCATGGTTACAGGTTAGTGTGTGGGGCCCAACCCACCATGGTTACAGGTTAGTGTGGGGCTCAGCCCACCATGGTTACAGGTTAGTGTGGGGGGCCCAGCCCACCATGGTTACAGGTTAGTGTGGGGCCCAACCCACCATGGTTACAGGTTAGTGTGGGGGGCCCAGCCCACCATGGTTACAGGTTAGTGTGGGGGGCCCAGTCCACTATGGTTACAGGTTAGTGTGGGGGGCCCAGCCCACCATGGTTACAGGTTAGTGTGGGGCTCAGCCCACCATGGTTACAGGTTAGTGTGGGGCTCAGCCCACCATGGTTACAGGTTAGTGTGGGGGGCCCAGCCCACCATGGTTACAGGTTAGTGTGGGGGGCCCAGCCCACCATGGTTACAGGTTAGTGTGGGGGGCCCAGCCCTCCATGGTTACAGGTTAGTGTGGGGGGCCCAGCCCACCATGGTTACAGGTTAGTGTGGGGCCCAACCCACCATGGTTACAGGTTAGTGTGGGGCCCAGCCCACCATGGTTACAGGTTAGTGTGGGGCTCAGCCAACCATGGTTACAGGTTAGTGTGGGGGGCCAGTCCACCATGGTTACAGGTTAGTGTGGGGCTCAGCCCACCATGGTTACAGGTTAGTGTGTGGGGCCCAACCCACCATGGCTACAGGTTAGTGTGGGGCTCAGCCCACCATGGTTACAGGTTAGTGTGTGGGGCCCAGCCCACCATGGTTACAGGTTAGTGTGGGGCCCAACCCACCATGGTTACAGGTTAGTGTGGGGGGCCCAGCCCACCATGGTTACAGGTTAGTGTGGGGGGCCCAGTCCACCATGGTTACAGGTTAGTGTGGGGGGCCCAGCCCACCATGGTTACAGGTTAGTGTGGGGCTCAGCCCACCATGGTTACAGGTTAGTGTGGGGCTCAGCCCACCATGGTTACAGGTTAGTGTGGGGGGCCCAGCCCACCATGGTTACAGGTTAGTGTGGGGGGCCCAGCCCACCATGGTTACAGGTTAGTGTGGGGGGCCCAGCCCACCATGGTTACAGGTTAGTGTGGGGGGCCAGTCCACCATGGTTACAGGTTAGTGTGGGGCCCAGCCCACCATGGTTACAGGTTAGTGTGGGGCTCAGTCCACCATGGTTACAGGTTAGTGTGGGGGGCCCAGCCCACCATGGTTACAGGTTAGTGTGGGGCCCAGCCCACCATGGTTACAGGTTAGTGTGGGGGGCCCAGCCCACCATGGTTACAGGTTAGTGTGGGGCTCAGCCAACCATGGTTACAGTCGCTCTGGATAAGAGCGTCTGCTAAATGACTTAAATGTAAATGTAAATGTACAGGTTAGTGTGGGGGGCCCAGCCCACCATGGTTACAGGTTAGTGTGGGGCCCAGCCCACCATGGTTACAGGTTAGTGTGGGGGGCCCAGCCCACCATGGTTACAGGTTAGTGTGGGGCTCAGCCCACCATGGTTACAGGTGAGTGTGGGGCCCAGCCCACCATGGTTACAGGTTAGTGTGGGGCTCAGCCCACCATGGTTACAGGTTAGTGTGGGGCTCAGCCCACCATGGTTACAGGTTAGTGTGGGGCTCAGCCCACCATGGTTACAGGTTAGTGTGGGGCTCAGCCCACCATGGTTACAGGTTAGTGTGGGGCTCAGCCCACCATGGTTACAGGTTAGTGTGCGGCCCAGCCCACCATGGTTACAGGTTAGTGTGCGGCCCAGCCCACCATGGTTACAGGTTAGTGTGGGGCTCAGCCCACCATGGTTACAGGTTAGTGTGGGGCCCAGCCACCATGGTTACAGGTTAGTGTGGGGCCCAGCCACCATGGTTATAGGTTAGTGTGGGGGGCCCAGCCCACCATGGTTACAGGTTAGTGTGGGGCTCAGCCCACCATGGTTACAGGTTAGTGTGGGGGGCCCAGCCCACCATGGTTACAGGTTAGTGTGGGGCTCAGCCCACCATGGTTACAGGTTAGTGTGGGGGGCCCAGCCCACCATGGTTACAGGTTAGTGTGGGGCTCAGCCCACCATGGTTACAGATTAGTGTGGGGGGCCCAGCCCACCATGGTTACAGGTTAGTGTGGGGCTCAGCCCACCATGGTTACAGGTTAGTGTGGGGCTCAGCCCACCATGGTTACAGGTTAGTGTGGGGCCCAGCCCACCATGGTTACAGGTTAGTGTGGGGCTCAGCCCACCATGGTTACAGGTTAGTGTGGGGCTCAGCCCACCATGGTTACAGGTTAGTGTGGGGCTCAGCCCACCATGGTTACAGGTTAGTGTGGGGGGCCCAGCCCACCATGGTTACAGGTTAGTGTGGGGCTCAGCCCACCATGGTTACAGGTTAGTGTGTGGGGCCCAACCCACCATGGTTACAGGTTAGTGTGGGGGGCCCAGCCCACCATGGTTACAGGTTAGTGTGTGGGGCCCAACCCACCATGGTTACAGGTTAGTGTGGGGGGCCCAGCCCATCATGGTTACAGGTTAGTGTGTGGGGCCCAACCCACCATGGTTACAGGTTAGTGTGGGGGGCCCAGCCCACCATGGTTACAGGTTAGTGTGTGGGGCCCAACCCACCATGGTTACAGGTTAGTGTGGGGGGCCCAGCCCAACATGGTTACAGGTTAGTGTGGGGCTCAGCCCACCATGGTTACAGGTTAGTGTGGGGGGCCCAGCCCACCATGGTTACAGGTTAGTGTGGGGCTCAGCCCACCATGGTTACAGGTTAGTGTGTGGGGCTCAGCCCACCATGGTTACAGGTTAGTGTGGGGCTCAGCCCACCATGGTTACAGGTTAGTGTGGGGCCCAGCCAACCATGGTTACAGGTTAGTGTGGGGCCCAGCCCACCATGGTTACAGGTTAGTGTGGGGCCCAGCCCACCATGGTTACAGGTTAGTTTGGGGCTCAGCCCACCATGGTTACAGGTTAGTGTGGGGCTCAGCCCACCATGGTTACAGGTTAGTGTGGGGCTCAGCCCACCATGGTTACAGGTTAGTGTGTGGCTCAGCCCACCATGGTTACAGATTATTGTGGGGGGCCCAGCCCACCATGGTTACAGGTTAGTTTGTGGGGCCCAGCCACCATGGTTACAGGTTAGTGTGCGGCTCAGCCCACCATGGTTACAGGTTAGTGTGTGGGGCTCAGCCCACCATGGTTACAGGTTAGTGTGGGGCTCAGCCCACCATGGTTACCAATTACTCCCCAGTGTCTTGGCCAGTAGGAGGCCCCCAGGCCCCTTAATCCTCAGGCTAGAGTGACCGGGGAATCTGCCCAGGGAGTATTGTCTGTGGGGAGAGGTTGGAGTTTTTCAGGGAGTGATGGGTGGCTGGTGGTAGGCTACTACGTGGGGATGGGGTTTTGGGCTTGGGAAGAAAGAGGAGGAGGAGAGAGAGAGAGAGAGAGAGAGAGAGAGAGAGAGAGAGAGAGAGAGAGAGAGAGAGAGAGAAGGGGGGAATGAGAGAGAGGGTGGAGAGGGAGGAGAGAGCGAGAGGGGGAGAGGTCTGTGGTGGTGGGGGTGACAAAGACAAGAGGAAGAAAGGAGCTCTACGTAAAAGGATCAAAGTACCGAACTAAGGGATTAGAAACCTTTCAACAAAAAGTATTGGTGGGAAAGAGGGAGAAACAGAGTGTGTGTGTGTTGGGGGGTGCAATGATACAGGAAGGAATGGAAGGAAGAGGTGGATACCCAGAGGAGAAGAGGTGGATACCCAGAGGAGAAGAGGTAGATACCCAGAGGAGAAGAGGTGGATACCCAGAGGAGAAGAGGTGGATACCCGGTGGAGAAGAGGTGGATACCCAGAGGAGATGAGGTGGATACCCAGAGGAGAAGAGGTGGATACCCAGAGGAGAAGAGGTGGATACCCAGAAGAGAAGAGGTGGATACCCAGAGGAGATGAGGTGGATACCCAGAGGAGAAGAGGTGGATACCCAGAGGAGAAGAGGTGGATACCCAGAGGAGAAGAGGTGGATACCCAGAGGAGAAGAGGTGGATACCCAGAGGAGATGAGGTGGATACCCAGAGGAGAAGAGGTGGATACCCAGAGGAGAAGAGGTGGATACCCAGAGGAGATGAGGTGGATACCCAGAGGAGAAGAGGTGGATACCCAGAGGAGAAGAGGTGGATACCCAAAGGAGAAGAGGTGGATACCCAGAAGAGAAGAGGTGGATACCCAGAGGAGATGAGGTGGATACCCAGAGGAGAAGAGGTGGATACCCAGAGGAGATGAGGTGGATACCCAGAGGAGAAGAGGTGGATACCCAGAGGAGATGAGGTGGATACCCAGAGGAGATGAGGTGGATACCCAGAGGAGAAGAGGTGGATACCAGGAGGAGAACAGGTGGATACTAGCAGTGAATTAACATCCATTTTGTCTTCCCTGTGCCCCGCTCTCACAGCTCCATCTGCAGTACCTACAGTTCACCTGATGGGGGCCACAGCTAGCACCATGAGTCTTTCCTGGCTGCCCCCTGAAAAACCCAACGGGATCATTCTGGATTATGAGATTAAGTACCATGAGAAGGTAAGCAACAACACAAGTCAACACTTCTTATTTCCACATCCTATTTCACAAGTCTTATTTTTGCATAAGTAATATCACTCTATTCACCTCAACAACAACCGTCCTGACAAAAGCCTTAATCGTTTCCCTCTGTCTTTCTGTCTTTCCTTCCTTCGTTCCCCTCCCAATATCCTCCTAATTTCTCTCTGTTCACCCCCCGACCTCCTTTTATAAAGTTGAAATATTTCTGACTACTTCCATAACCTACACAAGGGGGAGGGTGTGTCCATGTGGATTGGCCTACCTGAGGAGAGAACAAAGTGTCTCAGTGTATGTCTGTTTGTTGTCCTGTTGTAGTCGATGATTGAAAGCTCTCTCATGCCTCGTGCTGCCGTTCTCCGTCTGTTCGGGAAGATTTGTTGGACACGGCATGCGCCTCACAGTGGGGTGTGGGGGAAGGCGATGAATACGGGTGATAATGATGAATGAGGGGATGTAGTTTGTTTTCTGATGCATTTCTAAACCGTTCCGTGTGCGTTTGGTTTTGGCAGGACCAGGGAGAAGCTATTGCCCACACCATGACCGCCCAAAGGAGTTCTGCCCGCATCGAGGGGCTGAAGGCCGGCACGCCATACGTGGTCCAGGTCCGGGCCCGCACGGTGGCCGGGTACGGTCGCTACAGCAGCCCCGCCGACTTCAGCACCAACCTGCAAAGTATGTTTGAGTTAACTTTATTGATCCCCAGAGGGGACATTGGGGTTTGTCACCAGCATTGGATACAGTGCATTCAGAAAGTATTCAGACCCCTTGACTTTTTCTCAATTTTGTTACGTTACAACTTTTTCTAAAATTGATTAAATTAACTTTTTCCCTCATCAATCTACACACAGTACCCCAAAGTGACATCACAATACCCCATAATGACATCACAATACCCCATAATGACATCACAATAGCCCATAATGACATCACACTACAAGTGTATATAAAAAAATATATTTATACAGTGGGGCAAAAAAGTATTTAGTCAGCCACCAATTGTGCAAGTTCTCCCACTTAAAAGATGAGAGAGGCCTGTAATTTTCATCATAGCTACACTTCAACTATGACAGACAAAATGAGAAAAAAAATCCAGAAAATCACATTGTAGGGTTTTTAATGAATTTATTTGCATGGTTTCTAGGGGTAAGGGTCGGAATGCTTTCTAGGGGTAAGTGTAGGAATGGTTTCTAGTAGTAAGGGTAGGAATGGTAGTGGTAGGAATGGTTTCTAGGGGTAAGTGTAGGCATGGTTTCTAGGGGTAAGTGTAGGAATGGATTCTAGGGGTAAGTGTAGGAATGGTTTCTAGGGGTAAGTGTAGGCATGGTTTCTAGGGGTAAGTGTAGGAATGGTTTCTAGGGGTAGGTGTAGGCATGGTTTCTAGGGGTAAGTGTAGGAATGGTTTCTAGGGGTAAGTGTAGGAATGGTTTCTAGGGGTAAGTGTAGGCATGGTTTCTAGGGGTAAGTGTAGGTATGGTTTCTAGGGGTAAGTGTAGGAATGGTAAGGGTAGGATTGGTTTCTAGGAGTAAGGGTAGATTATTTGGGTAACGCTCTCGTGTTCACCCGACCTCTAACCTCTCGACCCCTAGGTGACCCAGAGAAGTCTCTTCAGGAGCAGCTGCCCCTCATCGTGGGTTCTGCCACTGCCGGTCTAGTCTTCATCATAGCTGTCGTTGTCATCGCCATCGTCTGCCTCAGGTGAGAATAAGTCGATAATACCTAGTGAACACTTTGTCGTTGAGACAACATTGGAAAAAGTTTCTACATCTGACTTTCATTTTCATTTCTAGGATTTACCTCCATTAATAAAAATTATCCACAGCATTTCACCAAGCTCATGCAATATTACACAACGTGGTCATTTCTTCCGTTTGTGTTTCAACACTAGCGTACTTTTAATTGAGAAAATTGCATATTTCTCGCAATTCCTGGTGTATTTGATTTACAGATTGAAAAAATCCCCCACAAAAAAACAAAATGGAACTGTCAACTTTTTAATGTGTTTACATCCTGAAACCCACAGAAGACACACAGGGACACTCGGGACTGGCGTGCCACCTATGAGGTTTGTGAGTAGGAGATTAGCTCTATCTAGTGAAAAGTCCCAAACAGATTTGCCTCCCAAAAACCTTGCAAGGCTAGCCCTGCCCAATGGACACAGCATGAGCTGCAGCTGCTAGGAAAGGATTGGCCTGCCTTCACGCGCTCGGACGCCGGCTGACCCCACTGAATCCTTTTGAGTCCTATTCACTTGTAGGAACTTCAACATCCACTCAGATCCTGTAAAAGCATAGCTCGGCCTCACTGCGGTCATTCAACTCTACGTAGCACTACTCATCTTTTACTGGGAGTCTGCATGTTGGTGAAGTGTGCGAGTTTGACTCCCTTCCATTTTGGTGGCTGGTACTCACCCACCTCTTTGCTGCCATGGTGGAATGGTTCACAGTGGAATGGTTCAGTGTGAGCCGGCTGGTCTGAAGAGCAGGGCCCTCATCACGCTGAACAAACTCCTTCCTACTCTCCTCCCTCATCCCTCTCCTCCTCCTCTCTCTCTGTGTCTTAGCTTAGCACGCTAGTGTTTGTCTCTGTGTCTTAGCTTAGCACGCTAGTGTCTCTGTGTCTTAGCTTAGCACGCTAGTGTCTGTCTCTGTGTCTTAGCTTAGCACGCTAGTGTTTGTCTCTGTGTCTTAGCTTAGCACGCTAGTGTCTCTGTGTCTTAGCTTAGCTCGCTAGTGTCTGTCTCTGTGCCTTAGCTTAGCTCGCTAGTGTCTCTCTATGTGTCTTAGCTTAGCACGCTAGTGTCTCTCTATGTGTCTTAGCTTAGCACGCTAGTGTCTGTCTCTGTGTCTTAGCTTAGCTCGCTAGTGTCTGTCTCTGTGTCTTAGCTTAGCACGCTAGTGTCTGTCTCTGTGTCTTTAGCTTATCTCATTAGTGTGTGTCTGTCTTAATTTAGCTCGCTAGCGTCTCTCTCTCTCTGTCTTAGTTTAGCTTGCAAGCATCTGCCACGAGAGAAGGGAAAAAAGTAGAATGGTGGAAAAAAAAGCAAAACTCAGAGCCTCCTCGGCATATTCCGGAACCACATTTGAATTGGAAATGAGATGCAAATCACCGTCGGGTATTATTGCCCCGGTTACTGGTTAGACAACAAAGGAACTACATTAACATGGATTTTCAACGTCCCCAACCCTCCCCCCATTAATGGACTGATACTGAAGAAAGAAGAGAAAGCAGAGGAAGAGTAAAGGAAAAGAGGAGGGGGGGGTAGTCTGAACCAGTATGCGGGAAGATGTGTTAAACTGGGTGTTGTGGGAAACAGCTGAGGCTGCCATTGGGAGAGACTTTGTCCTTTACTTCTCGTGTTGGGCCATTATGTTTTCTCTCAGCTTTCATTTCATACATACAAAACAGAGTCCTACATTTTCTACTCAATATATTGTCTTCTTCTGTAGTTTTACTCAAAATTCTGTATTTCTTAGCCTCGAATATAAAGCTAAGTGAGCTTTATCCTAGTGAGAAATACAGTGTAATTCTCTATTTCTACAGACACAGGTATACTGAAATATATTTGAACTGACAGAACTACACTGAAATATATTTTAACTGAGACAACTACACTGAAATATATTTTAACTGACACAAATATACTGAAATATATTTTAACTGACACAGCTATACTGAAATCTATATTACCTGAAACAGCTAAACTGAAATCTATTTTAACTGACACAGCTATACTGAAATATATTTTAACTGACACAGCTATACTGAAATCTATATTACCTGAAACAGCTAAACTGAAATCTATTTTAACTGACACAGCTATACTGAAATCTATATTACCTGAAACAGCTAAACTGAAATCTATTTTAACTGACACAGCTATACTGAAATCTATATTACCTGAAACAGCTAAACTGAAATCTATTTTAACTGACACAGCTATACTGAAATCTATATTACCTGAAACAGCTAAACTGAAATCTATTTTAACTGACACAGCTATACTGAAATCTATATTACCTGAAACAGCTAAACTGAAATATATTTTAACTGACACAGCTATACTGAAATCTATATTACCTGAAACAGCTAAACTGAAATATATTTGACCTGAAACAGCTAAACTGAAATATATTTTAACTGACACAGCTATACTGAAATATATTTTAACTGACACAGCTATACTGAAATATATGTTAACTGACACAGCTATACTGAAATCTATATTACCTGAAACAGCTAAACTGAAATATATTTTAACTGACACAGCTATACTGAAATCCTTTCCACACTCTCCTGTTCCATTAAGTATTGCTGTGTTGCGGCACATGACTGATTTTGTGTTTTTACTCTGGTTTGCCCCACAGGAAGCAGAGGAATGGCTCTGAGTCAGAGTACACAGAGAAACTTCAGCAGTACAGTAAGTCTCTACTGCCTATCCTGTCCTACATTATAAGCGATCCCAATATCCACATTCTAACAGACACTGTCTGAGCTTGACTTTGTCCCTACATTCAACAATATTCATTCACACACTGCGTGTCAACAGCCGGTGATGTCACAAGCATTCCATTTACAAATAATATGTCAACAGCCGGTGATGTCACAAGCATTCCATTTACAAATAATATGTCAACAGCCGGTGATGTCACAAGCATTCCATTTACAAATAATATGTCCACAGCCGGTGATGTCACAAGCATTCCATTTACAAATAATATGTCAACAGCCGGTGATGTCACAAGCATTCCATTTACAAATAATATGTCCACAGCCGGTGATGTCACAAGCATTCCATTTACAAATAATATGTCCACAGCCGGTGATGTCACAAGCATTCCATTTACAAATAATATGTCCACAGCCGGTGATGTCACAAGCATTCCATTTACAAATAATATGTCCACAGCCGGTGATGTCATAACTGGCTTTACAATAACAGGCACAGATTACACTGAATTATAGAATTGGTAGTGGCTGTGGAGCTCATTGAAAGTGTGCCACGACTGCTAAATCTTCTGTTAATCCAATCCGTACAGTGCACTAGGAAAGTATTCAGACCCCTTGACTTTTTTTTCTCCACATTTTGTTACAGCCTTATTCTAAAATGGATTAAATAAAACATTTTCCTCATCAATCTACACACAATACCCCATAATGACAAAGTGAAAACAGGTTAAAAAAAATATATATATATATATTTTTAAACAGAATTACCTTATTTACATTGGTATTCAGACCGTTTGCTATGAGATTCGAAATTGAGCTCAGGTGCTTCCTGTTTCCATTGGTCATCCTTGGGATGTTTCTACAACTTGATTGGAGTCCACCTGTGGTAAATTAAATTGATTGGAAATTATTTGGAAAGCCACACACATGTCTATATAAGGTCCTACAGTTGACTGTGCATGTCAGAGCAAAAACCAAGCCATGAGGTCGAAGGAATTATCTATAGAGCTCAGAGACAGGATTGTGTCTAGGCACAGATCTGGGGAAGGGTACAGCATGTTGAAGCACGGTGGTGGCAGCAGCATCATGCTGTGGGGATGTTTTTCAGCGGCAGGGACTGGGAGACTAGACAGGATTGAGGGAAAGATGATCCCGGACTTGAACTAGATTGAACATCTCTAGAGAGACCAAGCTTGTAGCGTCATACCCAAGAAGAGTTAAGGGTGTGAATACTTTTGTAAATGTGATATTTCTGTTTTTTGATGAGGCAAAACTTTTTTTTAAATACACTTTAGAATAAGACTGTAATGTAACAAAATGTGAAAAAAGTAAAGGGGTCTGAACACTTTCCGAATGCCCAGTACATATTGTTTTCAATGGTAACTACTGCTTGACGGCCGTGATTCATGTGATTATTCCCGCTATTGAATCCCCTATAGTCACGCCGGGAATGAAGGTCTATATCGACCCCTTCACCTACGAGGACCCCAACGAGGCCGTCCGAGAGTTTGCGAAGGAGATCGACATCTCCTGCGTGAAGATCGAGGAGGTCATCGGCGCAGGTAACCAACCAAAGCTCCTGAGCTACAGGGGGAAGACTGCTAGTCACCTCCAGGCCATACCGTTAGAGGACTTCACGCCAAGCGGTACTTTCACTCAATTCATCATCCCAACCCCTGCCTCGCCTCGCACCCCCCAGCACTAGCCTCAGCCCCCCCTAATCTAAAATCTGCACTTACGCCCTTGCAAAAATATGTCCCCCCACCTCTAATTCGCTTCACTCACAACCGTGGCCCCCCAGGTTGGCACCTAAGTGCCTGTTTGATTGCTAGCTACTTTCCACACTTTTTGTCCTTTTTAACCTTTAAATTATTTTTATTTTTTTACCTTTAACCTTTAAGAACTGCCCATTCCTGATCCTGGAGAGGTGCTCTGTAGTAGGAAGTTAGTTTGTTCCTTCAAGTGTCATTAATTCAGTCACTTCCATTGGTTGGCTCTTCTACTTGAATGTAACTGACTTAATCATCATCTAGGAGGGTTGATTGGCTGGTCAAGCAGCTAGAACAGCAGCCTTCCAGGTTCAGGATTGGTCATCTCAGAACACCCCCCCAAGTTTCTCAAGGGTCAATGTTAAATGGGGCCACTCTAAAGACACTTTGACCCTTGACCTCCGTATGTGGTCGTCCTTCTTGTTTCCCTTTAGAGTACCCTTGCTCCTTCCCTCCACCCTTTTTGATGCACTAGTTAGTAATCTTGAAATCATAAATTATTGGATATCTTGAAATATTTAGTAATATTTTTTGCAAAAAAAGCTGTAGGATTGTATCTGAGCCGAATGAAGACTTGTGATGATGGGAAGTTGGATTTGAGGTTTACGTCACCTGCAGCTGAGCCCCCTCCACTCCTACTACTACTACTACTACTACTACTACTACTACTACTACAAGGGCTTAAAACCTACTGCTGCTTCTTGAACCCGTCGCTTCCCAGCCTTCGCCTTAAGTGACGAACCCCAACCCCTGTCTCCCCTCCCCTTTACCCTCCCTCCCACCCATCATCCCTCCCTCCCTCCCTCCCTCCCTCCCTCCCTCCCTCCCTCCCTCCCTCACTTCCCTTGTTTCTCTTGCTCTCACACACTCTCGCACCTGGTTGGCGTATTAGGCCCGAGACGCAAAACCTCCACAACCGCCAAGCTTCTCTCTCCTCCTGTCTCTTCTTCTGACCCCCCGATCCCCCCGATCTACCTCACCAACCCCCACCTACAGCTCCCCTCCCATCTCACCTACCCCCACCTATACCTCTACCCTCCAATCTCTACCTCTACCCCCACCTATACCTCTACCCTCCAACCTACCCTCCCATCTCTACCTCTACCCCCCCCACCTCTACCTCCAACCCTACCCTCCCACCTCTACCTCTACCCTCCCCCACCCTACCCTCCCACCTCTACCCCCCACCTCTGTCTCTACCATCCCACCCTGTCTCTACCCTCCCAACTCTACCTCTACCCTCCCACCCCTACCTCTACCCTCCCACCTATACCTCTACCCTCCTACCTCTACCCTCCTACCTCTACCCTCCCACCTATACCTCTACCCTCCCACCTCTACCCCCCCACCTCTGTCTCTACCATCCCACCCCTGTCTCTACCCTCCCAACTCTACCTCTACCCTCCCACCCCTACCTCTACCCTCCCACCTATACCTCTACCCTCCCACCTCTACCTCTACCCTCCCACCTCTACCTCTACCCTCCTACCTCTACCTCTACCCTCCCACCTCTACATTTACCCTTCCACCTCTACCTCTACCCTCCCAACTCTACCTCTACCCTCCTACCTCTACCTCTACCCCCCAACTCCCCACCCTCCTACCTCTACCTCTACCCCCCCACCTACCTCTACCCCCAACTCTACCTCTACCCTCCCACCCCTACCTCTACCCTCCCACCTATACCTCTACCTCTACCCTCCTACCTCTACCTCTACCCTCCCACCTCTACCTCTACCTCTACCCTCCCAACTCTACCTCTACCCTCCTACCTCTACCTCTACCCCCCACCTCTACCTCTACCCCCCCCCACCTCTACCTCTACCCTTCCACCTCTACCTCTACCCTCCTACCTCTACCTCTACCCTCCTACCTCTACCTCTACCCTCCTACCTCTACCCTCCCACCTCTACCTCTACCCTCCCACCTATTCCTCTATTCCAACCTATACATCTTCCCAAACATATACCTCTACCCTCCCACCTCCCCCTCTACCCAAACATATACCCCTACCCCCCACCTCCCTCACTCTCTTATCAAGCCTTTCCCCTTACCCCAAACTACCCACGTCCACCCACTCTCTAAGCTTTTAGTTTTCCCTCAGCCATCCCTTACCCTCCCCTCCTCTCGCTTTCCCCCTTTTCTCTACTGCTCCTAGCCACCGTTCACCCCGAGCCCCCCCCACCACTCTCTATCTCCCGCTTCCCTTCCCTGGCTCCTTGTTTCTAACCAGTAAACTGTCCCTCTCCCCATCTCTCCCCCACTCTCCTCCACTCTCCTCCACTCTTCCGATCCTTCCTCTCTCCCCCCCTCCATATCTCTCTCTCTTTCGCTGTCTCCCATTCCTCACTCTCACAGGAGAGTTTGGGGAGGTGTGTCGTGGACGTCTGAAGCTGCCCGGACGACGGGAGATCATTGTGGCTATCAAGACACTCAAGGTGGGCTACACCGACAGGCAGAGGCGGGACTTCCTGAGCGAAGCGAGCATCATGGGACAGTTTGACCACCCGAACATAATCCGGTTGGAGGGCGTGGTCACCAAGAGCCGACCAGTCATGATCGTCACAGAGTTTATGGAGAACGGAGCACTGGACTCTTTCTTAAGGGTAAGAGAGCATGTGGAATACACACACACACACACACACACACACACACACACACACACACACACACACACACACACACACACACATTAAAAATCTGCGCTCTGTAAAACTGCCCGGAGAACTGATGCTCTTGAACACACTTCATAAATGTCTATTTGTAATCGTCACATCATCTCCACCACTACCCAGAAAAAGCACAAGAGCATATCTCCCCGATCTTCTCTATTAATGTCCTCGTATTCCACACCCTCTCCATCTCTTTGGGAAAAGGCCCTAACCCTCATCTGTTGCCAATATCAGACAAACGCACCGCTCCTCTCGCTATCTCTGACATTTACAGAGGATACACTCAGCTTATGAATCACTGCCTCTCCCTTAAATTAAATACTGGTTGACACTGAGGAGGAGACAGAGAGAGATGGAGAGAGAGAGAGGGAGAGAGAGAGAGAGAGAGAGAGAGAGAGAAAGGGAGAGGGGAGAGGAGAGAGAGAGAGAGAGAGAGATACAGAGAAAGGAGAGAGAAAGGAGAGAGAGAGAGAGAAAGAGAGAGAGGGGGATACAGAGAAAGGAGAGAGAATGGAGAGAGAGAGAGAGAGAGAGAGAGAGAGAGCGAGAGAGAGGGGGGGGGGATACAGAGAAAGGAGAGAGAAAGGAGAGAGCGAGAGAGAGAGAGAGAGATTTTATTAAATGTTTTATTTATCAGGATCCCCATTAGTGGATGCCAATGGAGACAGCTAGTCTTACTGGGGTCTGATACCATGGAGACAGCTAGTCTTACTGGGGTCCAAAAAATAATGAAAAGACATTACAGACAAAATACTTTACAATTGACATACATTTAAACACTACATGTTAATGTATCTATCAGTTCCACATACATTTCAGTACAAACACACAACAAGTAGGTCACATGGGGGAGAGGTGCATTGTGCCATGAGGTGTTGTTTTATATTAGTTTATTGAAACCAGGTTTGCTGTTCACTATAAAATATGTAAGGGAGTTCCATGCACTCATGGCTCTGTATAATTCTGTACTTTTCTTTACATTTGTTCTGGACCTGGGGACTGTGAAAAGACCCCTGGTGGCATGTCTGGTGTGTGTGTGTCAGTGCAGTGTGGAAGTTGACTATGCAACCATTTGGAATTTCCAACACAATAATGTTTCTCATGAAAACAAGAAGTGACGCAGTCAGCCTTTCCTCAAATCTTAGCCAAGAGAGCCTGGCATGCATAGTATTAGTATCAGCCCTCTGATTACAATGAAGAGCAAGACGTGCCGCTCTGTTCTGGGACCTTAACTAGGTCTTTCCTTGCAGCACTTGACCACATGCCTGGACAATAATCAAGATAAGATAAAACTAGAGCCTGCGGGACTTGCTTTGTGAAGTGTAGTGTCAAAAAAGCAGAGCATCTCTTTATTATGGACAGACCTCTTCCCGTCTCTTTATTATGGACAGACCTCTCCCCATCTCTTTACTACAGACAGACCTCTCCCCATCTCTTTATTATGGACAGACCTCTCCCCATCTCTTTACTACAGACAGACTCTCCCCATCTCTTTATTATGGACAGACCTCTTCCCGTCTCTTTAGTACAGACAGACCTCTCCCCATCTCTTTATTACAGACAGACCTCTCCCCATCTCTTTATTATGGACAGATCTCTTCCCGTCTTTACAACTATTGAATCTATATGTTTTGACCATGACAGTTTACAATCTAAGGTAACACCATGTAATTTAGTCTCCTCAACTTGTTCAACAGCCACCCCATTCATTACCAGGTGCGGCTGAGATCCAGGATCGATTTATACCAAAAACAACTCTTAGTTTTAGAAATGTTCAGGACCAATGTAGTACTGGACTCCCACCCAAAACAGACACTGTTTATTAAGGGCTTCAGTGACTTAGTTAGTTGTGGTTGCTGATGCGTATATGGTTGAATCATCAACACACATGGACACACATGCTTTGTTTAATGACAGTGGCAGGTCATTGGTAAAAATGCAAAAGATTAGAGGGCCTAGAGAGGTGCCCTGCGGTACACCACACTTTACATGTTTAATGGAATTAAACCTCTAACCTCTATTAGATGGATAGCTCTGAATCCACGATATGGCAAAGCTTGAAAAGCCATTACGCATACATTTTCTCAACAACAGGTTATGGTCAATAACATCAAAGGCTCCACTGAAATCTGACAGTACATCTCCCACAATCATCTTATTATCAATTTCTTTCAACCAATCGTCAGTCATTTGTATCAGTGCAGTACATGTTGAGTGATCTTCTCTTTAAGCTTGCTGCAAGTCTGTTGTTAACTTGTTTACAGAGAAATAGCATTGTATTCGGTGAAAAACATTTTTTCAGAACAGTTTGGTAAGAGCTGGCAACAACTTGATAGGTCTGCTGTTAAAACCAGTAAAGGCCACTTTATCACTCATGGGTAGTGGAATTACTTTGGCTTCCCTCCAAGGCCTGAGGACAAATACTTTCCTCTAGATTCAGATTAAAGATATGACAGATAGGAGTGGCTATAGAGTCAGCTACCATCCTCAGTAGCTTTCCATCTGTTGTCAATGCCAGGAGGTTTGTCTTTATTGAACGATAACAATACTTTTACCACCTCGCCCACGCTATCTTTACAAAATTCTGACCTGCAATGCTTTTCTTTCATTATTCATGTTTTTATGCATGAATTGTTCGTTGTTGGCATTTCCTGTCTAAGTTAGCCCACTTTGCCAATGAAGTTATCAATAAATTACTTCGCAACATCAAAATCATTTTGTGATGAATAAGCCATCTGATTCGATGAAAGATGGAGTTTAATTTGTCTTTTTTCCATCATTCTTTATATCATTGATCTTGGCTTCATAATACAGTTTCTTCTTCTTGTTGAGTTTAGTCACATCATTTCTCAATTTGCAGTCAGCCAGTCAGATGTGTAAACAGACTTACTAGCCACTCCTTTTAGCCCATCTCTGTAAACCATACAGTAATTCAATTCCACATCAATCCATGGAGCCTTAACAGTTCTAACAGTCAGTTTCTTGACTAACAAGTGCATGATTATCAATAATTGGAAGAAGCTCTTTCATAAATTAATCAATTGCAACGTGTGAATGATCCTTATTAATCCACATTATATCAACATATCTTTTTTAAAGATCATCCACATAAGAGTCACAGCAAAATCCTTTGTATGGTCACTTATACACTATTTTAGGACCAGCTGTTGGACATTTCCTGCATATAGTCACTATATTGTGATCACCGCATCCAATGGGTACGGATACAGCTTTAGAAAAAAGGTATACGGTATTATAAAAAATGTGATCGATACATGTGGATGATCTTGTTTCTGTAGCATTTGGAAACACCCTGGTGTACAGTAGATTGATTAATAACCCGAACCAGATTACAGGCACTGGTTATAGTGAGAAGCTTCCTCTTGAGTGGACAGCTTGATGAAAACTAGTCAATATTCAGCCCCCCCCCCAAAAAAAAGTAGACCTATCACATACACTATCAAGCACATATTATTTAGATACTGACTGTCAGCACTTGGAGGCCTATGACAACACCCCAAAAGAAAAGGTTTTAGATGTGCCAAGTGAACCTGCAACCACAACACTTGACATACATTATTCTCTAATCTATTATTCTCTGAATATATACAGTAACACCTCCCCCACAAGCATTCCTGCCTCTTCTATATATGTTATATCGTTGTATTGCTACTGCTGTATCATCAAATTCATTATCTAAGTGAGTCGCAGAACTGGCTAATATATGAATGTTATCTGATGTTAGCAAGTAATTGATTTCATGAACCTTATGTCTAAGGCTACATATATTAATAAGGGCTATTTCCTGTTTTCCTTGTCAGAGATAGAAATAATAAAAACAAAGCAAGAGAAAAAAATATACATAAAAATATATACATTCAGGAGTCCATTAATTAGTTGGTGTGTGTAAGTGTGTTTGTGCTGTGGGGTTGAAGCTACGAACACATAGGCTAGGCTCTCTCAACCCTTCCAGGCTTTTGGGAGGAAGGGGGGACAATGAGCCTGTCATAGCGGATGTAAGCAATGTCCCCACGCGCGCTGGCAACATTTATAGCAGGAATAAGTTCTTTCCTCTTCTGGCGCACAGCTTCAGGAAAGTCCTCGTTGAGGAAGATATACGTTTCTCTCAAGTCCTTGGTTCTTTCCAGAACAGCTGCCTTGTCCTTCAACCTCAGGAACTTGACAACTATCGGCCTGGACCTGTCACCTGGGCCGGTGGTGGGTTTTCCAGTTCTGTGGTCGCGATCCACCTCATTCTTCCTGTGGTCCATCTTCAGTGTCTCCAAGACAATTCCCCTCACTTTGTCCTCAGACTCCATCTCGGTCTCATGTGGAGATGATGTCATTCCGTACACAACCATGTTGTTCCTCCTGATCGTCCCTGGGGATAATCCAATTTCTCCGTCATTGTTATTACGGATCCACATTCACAGCTGATATCCTCTCTCAATGACCTTCAGATTCCTGTCATCTTCCCGTTGTCCTGTTTGAACTCATCGAGCTGACCCTGGGAGAACAGCAAACTGTTCTACAGGTCCTGGACCTTTCTGGTCAGGTCGTCCATTATTTTATTAGTTGACTCCAACAGCATTTTGACTCAACACTTGAAGCTATTTAATTGTTTGGGAAACAACTGCTTGTGGAATTATTTTTGTTTGTTTAAAAGAAACTTCACCTGTGATAGATACCACTATTCTCAACGGTACTCCCGCCAGCTTAGGTCTTTGTCATGGTAGCAACACAGGTTACGCTGTTATTCCTCTCAGTTCCAGACAGGACACAGCAAAGATTCAAAACAACAACAACAAACAGCAGGGATCTAGACAACCACATCCGCGATCTCAGACACAGTGACTAACCGTGTCACGGGCTGCGTTCAAGCCCTCAAGAAAGCCCTGCTAGCTTGGTAGGCAGCTAACTAGCAGCAAGGCTAGTTGCTATGCTAAACAGCTGCTCAGACCCGACCTTGGTCAGAAGAATCACTGGAAAGATAGTAAAAGAAAGTGAAAGGGGGATACCTAGTCAGTTGTACAATTGAATGCCTTCAACTGAAATGTGTCTTCCGCATTTAACCCAACCCTTCTGAATCAGTAGTGGTCCCAGCAACTGATGCCAACCCGTCACAGGATCTAAACTCAAAAGATAACTAGCTATTAACCAACAACTTTTTAATAGACTTTCAAAAATTAAAAATAAAATAAAAACCAAGTACTTTCTCATTCCGTGTGCAACAGGCAGTAAATGTGTGTTTGTGTATATATATGTGAGAAGAATATGAGCATGTTAAATAAGAATTGAATCTAGTATATATGTTTTTAATATGATATACTGACCTTTTTATCTCTATCTCTGAATCTGCCAGCTCAATGACGGGCAGTTCACAGTGATCCAGCTGGTGGGCATGTTGCGTGGCATCGCCGCGGGCATGAAGTATCTTTCTGATATGAACTACGTTCACCGGGACCTGGCAGCTCGCAACATTCTGGTCAACAGCAACCTGGTGTGTAAGGTGTCCGACTTCGGCCTGTCGCGATTCCTTGAAGACGACGCCACGGACCCAACCTATACCAGCTCACTGGTGAGTGTCGAGGACAGTGAGGGAGTCTGCTGAGTGTCTAGGACAGTGAGGGGGTCTGCTGAGTGTCTAGGACAGTGAGGGAGTCTGATGAGTGTCTAGGACAGTGAGGGGGTCTGCTGAGTGTCGAGGACAGTGAGGGAGTCTGCTGAGTGTCTAGGACAGTGAGGGAGTCTGCTGAGTGTCGAGGACAGTGAGGGAGTCTGCTGAGTGTCTAGGACAGTGAGGGAGTCTGGTGAGTGTCTAGGACACTGATAGAGTCTGGTGAGTGTCTATGACACTGAGGGAGGTTGGTGAGTGTTTAGAACACTGAGGGAGTCTGCTGAGTGTCTAGGACAGTGAGGGAGTCTGCTGAGTGTCGAGGACAGTGAGGGAGTCTGCTGAGTGTCTAGGACAGTGAGGGAGTCTGCTGAGTGTCTAGGACACTGAGGGAGTCTGGTGAGTGTCGAGGACAGTGAGGGAGTCTGCTGAGTGTCTAGGACAGTGAGGGAGTCTGCTGAGTGTCGAGGACAGTGAGGGAGTCTGCTGAATGTCTAGGACAGTGAGGGAGTCTGGTGAGTGTCTAGGACACTGAGGGAGTCTGGTGAGTGTCTATGACACTGAGGGAGGTTGGTGAGTGTCTAGAACACTGAGGGAGTCTGCTGAGGGAGTCTGGTGAATGTCTAGAACACTGAGGGAGTCTGCTGAGTGTCTAGGACAGTGAGGGAGTCTGCTGAGTGTCGAGGACAGTGAGGGAGTCTGCTGAGTGTCTAGGACAGTGAGGGAGGTTGGTGAGTATCTAGAACACTGAGGGAGTCTGCTGAGGGAGTCTGGTGAATGTCTAGAACACTGAGGGAGTCTGCTTAGTGTCTAGGACACTGAGAGAGTCTGCTTAGTGTCTTGGACACTGAGGGAGTCTGGTGAGTGTCTAGGACACTGAGGGAGGTTGGTGAGTGTCTAGAACACAGAGGGAGTCTGGTGAGTGTCTAGGACACTGAGGGAGGTTGCTAAGTGTCTAGAACACTGAGGGAGTCTGGTGAGTGTCTAGGACACTGAGGGAGGTTGGTGAGTGTCTAGAACACTGAGGGAGTCTGGTGAGTGTCTAGAACACTGAGGGAGTCTGGTGAGTGTCTAGGACACTGAGGGAGGTTGGTGAGTGTCTAGAAGACTGAAGGTGTCTGGTGAGTGTCTAGGACACTGAGGGAGGTTGGTGAGTGTCTAGAACATTGAGGGAGTCTGGTGAGTGTCTTTGACACTGAGGGAGTCTGGTGAGTGTCTAGAACACAGGGAGTCTGCTTAGTGTTTAGGACACTGAGGGTGTCTGCTTAGTGTCTTTGGACACTGAGGGAGTCTGGTGAGTGTCTTGGACACTGAGGGAGGTTGGTGAGGGTCTATAACACTGAGGGAGTCTGGTGAGTGTCTAGGACTGAGGGAGTCTTTTGGAGTGTGTATTGGCATCTATGTCAAGTCTTGAATGAGTGGTAATAAATTGTGTGTGTGTGTGTGACTCTGTGTGTGTGTGTGTGTGTGTATGTGTGTGTGTGTGACTCCATCCCCAGTATTTCACGCTCACCTACTCATTCGCATATCCACAGGGAGGCAAGATTCCGATTCGCTGGACGGCTCCCGAGGCCATTGCCTACAGGAAGTTCACCTCGGCCAGTGACGTGTGGAGCTATGGCATCGTCATGTGGGAAGTGATGTCGTACGGAGAGCGGCCATATTGGGACATGAGCAACCAGGATGTGAGTGAAACTACTTTACTTCACGTTCCCACGATCCCAAAAAACACTGTAACAATCTCTGAATCCCCCATTCTCTGGTTCCTTGTCCTTTCATCATCCATTGTCTTTCTTCCATCTCTCCCCCCCCCTTCCCCCTCCAACCATTCCTCCATCTCTCCTGCCCCCTCCCTCCCCCTCCAACCGTTCCTCCATCTGTCCTGTCCCCTTCCCCCTCCCATCTTTCCTCCATTTCTCCTGCCTCCTTCCCCCTCGCTCCCTAACATCTTTCCTCCATCTCTCCTGCCCCCTTCTCATGCTCTCTCTTATCTTCCCCCTCTCTTCCTCCCCCTTCCCCCTTCCCTTCCATCTTTCCTCCATCTCTCCTGCCCCCTTCTCATGCTCTCTCTTATCTTCCCCTCTCTTCCTCCCCCTTCCCCCTTCCCTTCCATCTTTCCCCCATCTCTCCTGCCCCCTTCTCATGCTCTCTCTTATCTTCCCCCTCCCCCTTCCCCCTTCCCTTCCATCTTTCCTCCTTACGTTGTTCCCTTCTTGACTATAATCCCATCTCTCTTTCTCTTCCTACCTTCTCTCCCTTCTCTCTCTCTTCCTACCTCCTCTCCCTTCTCTTTCTCTTCCTACCTCCTCTCCCTTCTCTTTCTCTTCCTACCTCCTCTCCCTTCTCTTTCTCTTCCTACCTCCTCTCCCTTCTCTTTCTCTTCCTACCTCATATCCCTTCTCTTTCTCTTCCTACCTGCTCTCCCTTCTCTTTCTCTTCCTACCTCCTCTCCCTTCTCTTTCTCTTCCTACCTCCTCTCCCTTCTCTTTCTCTTCCTACCTCCTCTCCTCTCCCTTCTCTTTCTCTTCCTACCTCCTCTCCCTTCTCTTACTCTTCCTACCTCCTCTCCCTTCTCTTTCTCTTCCTACCCTACCTCCTCTCCTCTCCCTTCTCTTTCTCTTCCTACCTCCTCTCCCTTCTCTTTCTCTTCCTACCTCCTCTCCCTTCTCTTTCTCTTCCTACCTCCTCTCCCTTCTCTTTGTCTTCCTACCTCCTCTCCCTTCTCTTTCTCTTCCTACCTCATATCCCTTCTCTGCCCAGTGATCACTATATCCTTTGTATGCCTCTTCATTCAAACCCCTAATTCCCAAGAAAATATCTGACCCAGGTCTGATTCTAACCCACTCTTAACGCAGATCTCTCCTCTCCTCTCTTCTCCTCTTCAACCCTCCAGGTTATAAACGCAGTGGAGCAGGACTACCGGCTGCCCCCGCCCATGGACTGCCCGACGGCACTGCACCAGCTCATGCTTGACTGCTGGGTCAAGGAAAGGAACCTCCGGCCTAAGTTCTCCCAGATCGTCGCAACGCTGGACAAGCTCATCCGCAATGCCGCCAGCCTCAAGGTGGTCACCAGCAGCACGCACTCTTCCGGGTAAGCCTATCAGCTATCACAACCAGTCTGCCACATCTCGGCCTAGTTAGCAGATACCTCAATCTGGTGCTAGTAGGGTTGCACAACTCCCCAAATCCACAGGTTTTCCAGAATACCTAGAACCTTGGAATATTCCATCCAGGATATCTAGAACCTTGGAATATTCCATCCAGGATATCTAGAACCTTGGAATATTCCATCCAGGATATCTAGAACCTTGGAATATTCCATCCAGGATATCTAGAACCTTGGAATATTCCATCCAGGATATCTAGAACCTTGGAAAATTCCATCCAGGATATCTACAAATCCTGGGAATTCTGAGAAAGTTTTGGGACCCTATGTACTGGTTTGAAGTATGTAGCCTGTATTCCATCTTACTTCAATCATACCACAGGTCCACAGATGACGTAATCTCAATCGCACTCCAAACTTTCCCACCTGGACAAAAGGAACACCTATGTGAGAATGCTGTTCATTGACCACAGCTCAGCGTTCAACACCATAGGACCCCAAAAGCTCACCACTAAGCTAAGGATCCTGGGACTAAACCCCTCCCTCTGAAACTGGATCCTGAACTTCCTGACGGGCCTCCCCCAGTTGGTAAGGGTAGGCAACAACACATCTGCTACGCTGATCCTCAACACTGGGGCCCCTCAGGGATGCATACTTAGTCCCCTCCTGTACTCCCTGTTCACCCACGACTGCGTGGCCAAGCACGACTCCAACACCATCATTAAGTTAACTGATGACACAACAGTGGTAGGCCTGATCACCGACAACGATGAGACAGCCTATAGGGAGGAGGTCAGAGACCTGGTGTTAGGCCTGATCACCGACAATGATGAGACAGCCTATAGGGAGGAGGTCAGAGACCTGGCAGTGTGGTGTCAGGGCAACAACCTCCCACTCAATGTGATCAAGACTAATGAGCTGATCGTGGACTATAGGAAAAGGAGGGTCGAACACGCCTCATTCACATCGACGGAGCTGAAGTGGAGCGGGTCGAGAGTTTCAAGTTCCTTGGTGTCCACATCACCAACAAACTATCATGGTCCAAACACACCAAGACAGTTGTGAAGAGGCCAACACTACACTTTTTTCCACTCAGGAGACTGAAAATAATGTGACCACGGGTCCCCAGATCCTCAAAAAGTTCTACAGCTGCACCATTGAGATCATCCTGACTGGTTGCATCACCAACCGTTATGGCAACTGCTCGGCATCTGACCGTAAGGCGCTACAGAGGGTAGTGCGTACGGCCCAGTACATCATTGGGGCCAAGCTTCCAGTCTTCCAGGGTACTGGAACTACTAGGTGGTGTCAGAGGTTGGCCCAAAAAATTGTCAGAGACTCCAGTCATCCAAGTCCTGGACTGTTTTCTCTGCTACCGCACAACAAGCGGTACCGGAGCGCCAAGTCTATGACTAAAAAGCTCCTTAACAGCTTCTACCCCCAAGCCATAAGACTGCTGAACAATTAATCAAATTAATCAAACACGGACAATTTACATTGACAACCTCTGCCCTATGTTTTTACATTGATGCTACTCAACTAACCTGCACCCTTGCGCATTGACTCGGTACTGGACTGTATATAGCCTCGTTATTGTTATGTAATTATCTTGTTTATAATTTTTTTTTTAACTTTAGTTTGTTTATTTATTTTTTTTACATTTTTCTAAATTTCTTGCACGGCATTGTTGGTTAAGGGCTTGAAAGTAAACATTTCACGGTAAAGTATACAACTGTTGTATTCGGCGCATGTGACAAATACAATTTGATTTGATTTCCCAATGCAAATGTTGAATCAACAGTAGCTCTTACAAGGAAGTTCTTCGACCGATGGCTTCACAATGTCTAGGTTTTTAGCCACATTCCTCTGTTGCGTTTGTGGAAAGAGTCCGGGGGGTGACCTACCTTTTTGTCCCTGCTTCAGGAGAGGAGGAGGAACGGGGGATCTGGAGCTGTAGTTATGGCCGGGAAGATTAAGTGAGGATAATTAGCCAGAGTAAGAGCGAGGCAAAAAAAAAAGAAGACGGGAACGCTTTTAATTAGCTGCTAACGAGATTTTAAACGGCCCAGCGGAGAGGTGTGCCCCCCCACCCCCACCGAGCCTAACGAGGAAGGAATGAGTGAGAGATGAGCTGCCGTGACATCTGGCATGGCGTTAGCGGTATGTAGCGGTAGCCAGGCTACGTTTGATTGGTGAGTTGTTTCAGTACATACAGTACAGGTGTGTGTGTGTGTGTGTGTGTGTGTGTGTGTGTGTGTGTGCGTGTGCGTGTGCGTGTGTGTGTGTCAGTGCCGTTTAAGATTAGGGAGGACAATTTGTTTTTTTTAAATGAGCATGGCCTTATTTCTATTATATTGGATCTCTGTTCATTCATACTCCATTCACTCAGCTCCATGTAACATCGTATAGGTTTATCCTACTAAATCCTTCTCATATCATTTCCCTATACCCATCATGAGGTTGCTACAACCTTGCCTATGAATGAAAGTTTACAACGTCGGTCGAGAGAACATGTGTAGTGATCCAGATGACAGACAGTAACACACTCTTGCCTGCATCTAGCTGATCTGGGGTGGAATCATTAGTCCAAACAGTTGCAACTAAAACGAGAGTAATGGACTAATGAGTAATGGACTAATGAGTAGTAATGGACTAATGAGTAATGGACTAATGAGTAATGGACTAATGAGTAATGGACTAATGAGTAATGGACTAATGAGTAGTAATGGACTAATGAGTAATGGACTAATGAGTAGTAATGGACTAATGAGTAATGGACTAATGAGTAATGGACTAATGAGTAATGGACTAATGAGTAATGGACTAATGAGTAATGGACTAATGAGTAGTAATGGACTAATGAGTAGTAATGGACTAATGAGTAATGGACTAATGAGTAATGGACTAATGAGTAATGGACTAATGAGTAATGGACTAATTATCCCAGTTTCATTCCATTTGTTTCCGTTTAAGAAATGTTTTACAACAGAATTGGCAATATGAATGATTAGTCTCAGTTCTATTAGATAGAACACCGCCTGTGTGGAAAACAACCTGTGGTTACCTAGGTTACCCTATTGGCTCACAGTAAAAAATAAAAAATAAAAAAAACGATTACTTTAGTCAATTATTAAACAACATTTAAGAAAAGTACAACATGTCTGAAGATTACTTTTCGGCATTGCCTGCTCCCTATTATTCTCACTACTCTATCCAGGATATCTAGAACCATGCCCCCTTTTCATGAAGACTCTAATAGCCACGGAGTGAATGAGTGCTTAGCTAATAACAGCCCAGAATATTTAAGCTAGCCAAGACCAACAATACAAACGAACGGACTGTACAACTACAAGTAGTTAACCGACCGTAAACAAGTTAAATGTCTTGCCGTTGATTGAATGTTTTCCACACACCGGGTCACCCACATTTCCCACTTTTCCACACTGAATAGCCTGAAGCCACAGGGCTCTTCTCACAGGCTCTATTTCCCTACATGGAAATCATTGCAAACGGTAGGTCAGGATTTTTGACCTGGCTACATGTACATTGAACAACACAATTTCCCCCAATTTGTGGGCGTGGTCGAGGGCTTTTCCTTATTATTAGGAGATTAACGACGGGGACTATCACCCGCCACTCACGGCTCGCTTCCATAGCAACCGTATGAACAAGCATCATCACATCTACGTGCTCTCCTCCTCTCACATTTTCCCTTGGCTTGTTGACTTCATTATACAACACAACAGCAGTATGTGAATAGCCGAAGATTTCCTCCCCAAGCCAAACCCTCATACCATAACCGCTACACACAGCCTACCATATTATCTAACGCCATTGTCAACGTAGCTACTAGAGCTAACGCGTTTGTGAACCCACAATCCAATCCATGTGTACAATCACGCAGTACAGTGTACAGCAAGCAGTTTAGCAGTTACCTCCTGCGGGCCCCAGTGGTAATTAATTAATAAAACCGAAAGCTTACCTAGACTTTAAAGAATTGGAGTGTTGGATAGCCAGCTAGCTAACAGAAATATTATTCCTCTTTGTTTGAGTCAGGTTGTTGAGTAGCTCCATTAGCTAGTGAAACTTCCAATAGGAAACAGGTAACCAAAAACGGTCTTCCAATAGGAAACAGGTGACCAAAAACAGTCTTCCAATAGGAAACAGGTAACCAAAACTGGTCTTCCAATAGGAAACAGGTAACCAAAACCGGTCTTCCAATAGGAAACAGGTAACCAAAAACGGTATTCCAATAGGAAACAGGTAACCAAAAACAGTCTTCCAATAGGAAACAGGTAACCAAAAACCTTGAGGAAACACCAGTTGAGGTGTATCCGCTCAGATGTGTGCCCCTCATAACATCAGACATACTATCTTAGTGGCCTCTCTCCCAGTAAAACAACTTCTAGTCTGATCCCAGACCTCTCCAACGACCTTAAGGACTTGGAAAGACCAGGCCGGACGGCTTCCCCTTCAACGCAAGGCTTCAGAGAGTGGCTAACAATGGTCTATTAAGAGGGAACTGTGACTGAGGGTTAATGGCAGCTAGCCCCAACCCTCAGGGCCCCGAAGCACAGGCCTTATTAAACTTCACTCCTTCTATCCATCTGCAGCACTCACCCCTTCAATGGAGCCTCTGTAGCCACTTGTAATAACTTCTACCCTGTCTCCCCCTTATGAATCTAATGCCATCAAACGACAAGGATCAACAGAGCAGAGAACGGACAGAGAGAGAGAGAGAGGAAAGAGAGAGAGAGAAAGTGGTCGTCTTTCTACTCCCCTGTTTCTTTCTGTCCTTCTCCTTTCTCCTTTCTGTCCTTCTCCCTTTCATTCACCTTCGCACTCGTTCTCTCTTCTCGAACTTCCACTGCTGTTTATATAAATGGCAAGGTAGCCCCCTATTCGTGACATTAATTAGGTGTGTTTTTTAAAATGTTTTATAGTGTCTGAGGGCCTCATTGGGTGTTAACCGCTGTATACACACAGGCACACAGACACACACACACACACACACACACACACACACACACACACACACACACACACACACACACACACACACACACACACACAGGCACGCACACATACACACACACACACACACACACACACACACACACACACGCACACACACGCACACACACGCACACACACACAGGCACACACACACACGCACCCACACGCGCACACACACGCGCACACACACACACACACACACACACACACACACACACACACACACACACACACACACACACACACACACACACACACACACACACACACACACACACACACACACACACACACACACACATACACATGTTGATATTACACAAGCATCTCCATGATGTCTGGGAGATTATTGAGAAGATGTTTTTCCACCTCTGCCATATTGTGTTGCTTAGGTCGTCACACCAAAGAGAACACACACCAGTCCGAGCCTCCAAGCCAGTCTCCAACGGTTACGTCGGGCGGCTGGGACAGTTGACCTTTGACCCTACAGGGGCGGGCGAGGGGGGGAGAGCGAGGTGGCGTTCGGGGGTGAGGTTTCGTCGGTGGTGGAGGCGAGGCATGACCTTAACCCTCTTTTCTTTCTTTTTGTCTCCCCCTGTAGGGCGTCGCAGCCCCTGCTCGACCGATGCGTCCCCGACTACACCACCTTCACCACCGTGGGAGACTGGCTGGACGCCATCAAGATGAGCCGCTACGGTGACAATTTCCTCAACGCCGGATTTGCCTCCTTCGACCTCGTGGCCCAAATGACAGCAGAGTGAGTGAAGAAAGAGTCGATTCAGATCGTTGAGTTCAACTGGGGTCAATGTCACGGACAAACAGCAGAGTTATTGGTTGGGGGGGGGTTCAAATTAATAAAATCTGGTTGGCTGTCTGCAGTGTGAATTAGGTCAGAGTTGGTTTCAGAGAAATTCCTGATACACTTCGAATTGTGGCACATAATGGAGGCTGCTGTTTTCACTGACCCTAACCCAAGGCTGTTGTTTTCACTGACCCTAACCCAAGGCTGTTGTTATCACTGACCCTAACCCAAGGCTGTTGTTATCACAGACCCTAACCCAAGGCTGTTGTTATCACTGACCCTAACCCAAGGCTGTTGTTATCACTGACCCTAACCCAAGGCTGTTGTTATCACAGACCCTAACCCAAGGCTGTTGTTTTCACTGTGTTCACTGTGATTTGAGTGAGAGACCATCGGGGATAAGATAACACTACCCCAGAGCTTGACCCTGAGTGGCAATAAAAGACAAGAAAAAGCACAACTTCTAGAGGCTCTTCCTCTTCCTGGAGAGAATTAATTCAGTGTAGCAAGGACCAATCGCGGAGGGTTTAAAGTAATAGGTAATCAGGAAGGGACCAATAAAAGGGCTCCATTCTGGAGCAGACACAAATGAAAGCCTAACAGGAAGGGCGCGATGTACTCTTCCTCCCACGTTACCTCATGACACCGCCCCTTTAAGCAATAAGGACGTATAGTCGACCCAGAATTCGATCGCGTTCGTAAAAGAATGCAACGTTTTGAAACACTTTGCGATACAAATGAAAATGAAAAGTGTCTCATTGTACAAGTCCTGGTAATCCCTCCCTTGTTTCAGTCTGTTTTCTTCCACTTGAGGCCTAATGAACACAACCCTGATTTCAGAGCCAGGTTGGCACGCTATTTATGTAACAGGAAATGTGTGTCAAAGAGGTCACGGAAATGGGGCCAGTTATGATCAAATAAAGGAATTAGGATAATAATGATTAATATATTATCCTCGTTAGGTGGATAATAAAGGGGATGGATGTGGAGGTGATTTGTTTCAATTTGTCAGGCTGACAGGTGTGCTGTACAGTGGCTCTCTCTCCTACCCATAATGCCTAGTAATTCCTCTAATGGTGGATCATTTATCATCATTTTATCCTCCGTCGTTGAAGTGATGAGAACAAAAAAAACAACAATTTATTTATGCGAAATTTGCTGCCATGGACAGTGCTCTATTTTTGAGCCTGTGTGTGTGTGTGTGTGTGTGTGTGTGTGTGTGTGTGTGTGTGTGTGTGTGTGTGTGTGTGTGTGTGTGTGTGTGAGTGCGCAAAATGGAGAGGACGACGGAAACGTGCAGAGGGCATAGTGTCTGTGAAAGAGGTGGAATGTGTGTGTGTGTGTGCGTGCGTGCGTGTCTTTGTCTGTGTGAGCGGAGAGTACGCAGACAGGCGCTGGGGTCCTCGTGGTTTGCTAATCGTTCTTCCAGACCGCCGACCGTGGTTTGCTCTCTCTCTCCTTCGTTATCGGCGTTGGGAAAACAAAACGAAATAGCTGGAAAAGAGAGTCCTTGTGTTATTATTCCTAACAATCCGGTACATGAGGCCTTTTCAGTTAAACCAACATCACTGAGACGATTAGATTACTGACGCCAGCCAAACAGGTGCAGCTTTTTCTTTCAGAGCAGCCATTCTAAAAAAAAAAAAACATTCCTTATTAAGTATAATAAATAATTATGTGTGACTGTCAGCGTTTTCATATTTCCTCCATTGCATCTCACATTTAGTGAGTGAATGCTCCCTGTCCTCTTTTCAACTACGAAACAGACAATCAGATGGATTTCAGAGCTGCCCTGATTGGTCAAACGACCAATTAGTGTGTGTGTGTGTGTGGGGGGTAAATCTGAATTGGGCTGCCTGTCTAAACGCAGCCTTAGAGAAACAGACAGTTAGTGGGGGGGGGTAAATCTGAATTGGGCTGCCTGTCTAAACGCAGCCTTAGAGAAACAGACAGTTAGTGGGGGGGGGGGTAATCTGAATTGGGCTGCCTGTCTAAACGCAGCCTTAGAGAAACAGACAGTTAGTGGGGGGCGGGGGGTAAATCTGAATTGGGCTGCCTGTCTAAACGCAGCCTTAGAGAAACAGACAGTTAGTGGGGGCGGGGGGGTAAATCTGAATTGGGCTGCCTGTCTAAACGCAGCCTTAGAGAAACAGACAGTTAGTGGGGGGTAGATCTGAATTGGGCTGCCTGTCTAAACGCAGCCTTAGAGAAACAGACAGTTAGTGGGGGGAGGGGGGTAAATCTGAATTGGGCTGCCTGTCTAAACGCAGCCTTAGAGAAACAGACAGTTAGGGGGGGGGGGGTAATCTGAATTGGGCTGCCTGTCTAAACGCAGCCTTAGAGAAACAGACAGTTTACTAGACAGTTGTTAAGACACAGCAACCTGGGTGATTGATTAAAATGATGGATTGCTGACTGTTCTCTTTGAGTCTTGTCTTTCAAGACTGCTTTGTCATCTAACTAATGATTCACCATGAAATGACCAACCAGTTGACTCTCTGACTGTGAAGACTAAATGATTCACCATGAAATGAGTGGTTGACTCGCCGACTGACTGGTTGACTCGTCGACAGACTGTCTGCTGCAGGAATGACTGATGAAGGACTTCCTCTGCTTGGTTCCTTATTAATAACTGGCTGGCTGGCTGGCTGTCTGGCTTACCGGCTGGCTGTCTGGCTGACTGTCTGGCCGGTTGTCTAGTAGACAGGTTTTAGTGTTGGCCCACAGTAGCGGAAATCACTGTTTAAACATTAACCTCCCCTCCCCATTACCACTGCCCCCCTCTCGCCCACCTGCCAGGATATTAAAGTATGTTACATCTGGCCCAGGTATCGGTACACTGAGGAGTGTCACCATTTTGTTGTCAGGATCTTAGGAAGTCATTGTATTTAGTGTACACAGAGGCCTGTTAATCTGACACTGTTCCCACAGTGTCCAACTGTATGTCCTCTAATGTAAACATTTTGGGAAGCCTATTGGGAAGCCCATGTCTTAATGGTTGATACAGTATACATCTTCAAGACTATGATGTATGATTCTATTACTGTTTATGTCTGACCCACCTCTCCCTCTCTCTCTCTTCTTTACTCCACTCAGAGATCTTCTTCGGATAGGAGTGACATTGGCAGGCCACCAGAAGAAGATTCTAGGCAGCATTCAGGACATGAGACTACAGATGAACCAAACACTACCTGTCCAGGTCTGAGATGGACCAACCAGAGAGACAGGACAGGAAGGAGAGGGAACTGTGCCAGAGAGAGAGAGAGAGAGAGAGAGAGAGAGAGAGAGAGAGCCAATGGGAAACCCTAGCTGCCTGACCATCTCAGCCAATCAGATGAAGACAAACCTGGCTTGCAGTGCCTCGAAGGGACTAGACGTTGTTTCTTCTTCTTCTGTCTTCCGCGCCAATGTTTCCTGTTGTGTTCTATGTTATTAGTCCCACGTTTTGACAAGATTTAGCTGAATGATTTTTGTATAAAAAAAAAAAAAGTTTCTAAAGAGAAGAAACGGAACCCATAATCCCATGCGTGCCTCACTTGGTCCCGTGTGGGGTGATCGTTTGCATGCGCGCGTGTGTTTTCGTGAGGATGGCTGGGACTCAAACCCTCCACCCAACCCATCTCCTTGTATCCTGAACTTGGTCATCCTCCTGTGAAAACCCATCTCCTTGAACCTTGAACCTTGACCCTAACATCTGTCGGACAGCCCCCCTGACGGACATTAAAGTTGGAAGTGGACGAACACTGTTTGAGTATAAAAATACAGAAAAAAAAGCTGAAAAAGTGAACAAGCGTTCGCACACAAAAAAATGAAGTGTTTGGACACGATAGATGAAGTCCCTCCCATGCTACAACTTGTTTTAGTGTGTGTGTGTGTGTGTGTGTGTGTGTGTGTTTGTGTTTCTGTTTCTGTGTGTGTGTGTCTGTGTGTGTGTCTGTGTGTGTGTGTGTGTGTGTGTATGTGTGTGTGTGTGTGTGTGTGTGTGCGTGTGTGTGTGTGTGTGTTATTCCCCATCTTCATATTGAAGGTGTACTATTATGCACAAGGCCACTGAGAAGGACGTGGAGGAGAAGTGTAAAGGGTGAAAAATAAGAAGATCACCAGAGGTCAAATGAGAGCATCTGAGATGGCCGCGCTAGTTTGGCCCCAAAAGTCTCCGACCGACCTCTTTCTAAGACGTAGGGGAGAACATTGGCTCATATGCCTCATCAACTGTGTCTGTCCTACTATGATAAATGTTGACTATTTGTTTTTATCAGCTCTCCATTTACATTTTCTGTTCTATAGTTATTGGGGTTTGTGTTTCAAGATAGTACTTCCTGTTTGGGCTGGTCAGAGTTTAGTACTTCCTGTTTGGGCTGGTCAGAGTTTAGTACTTCCTGTTTGGGCTGGTCTGAGTTTAGTACTTCCTGTTTGGGCTGGTCAGAGTTTAGTACTTCCTGTTTGGGCTGGTCAGAGTTTAGTACTTCCTGTTGGCTGGTCAGAGTATAGTACTTCCTGTTGGACACTTTGATGTCGGGGAGCTAGGCGAGGACTGTGGCAACATACCTGACCGACTGGCCTTTTTGTGTGTGTGTGTGTGTGTGTGTGTGTGTGTGTGTGTGTGTGTGTGTGTGTGTTTATGAATGCGAGAGTGTAACAAGTTACACACACATAATGTACAATGCAGCTTCAGCTATATCCCCACTGTGGAGAATTAGGCGCATGAACTGAACAGTGACAAGGAGCAACAATTATATATCGGAAACAGTTACGCTTTATTCTGTGGACAAACTGTTAATGTTTTTATTTTTATGCATCCACAATAGAGCAGACACACGTAACTTTCTATTTACATTTATCTGGATGTTAAATTAATCCAAAACTCGAGTTAAATTTCTCTACTTCCACCCACTGTATTTATTTCTCTCCCCACTTGGACAACAGGCCATTTGAACTGTGGACTTTATTCAAAAGAATGATGAAGAGGAAACAGAAGTTCCAAGAGGATTCAGTAAATGAATTAATGATTATAAAAAAAAAAATGCATATAAAATTGGATATTGTATTTTTGTTGTTGTTCTAAACAGCCTGTACATGTTTTGTAACAAAAATAAGATAAATAACATGAAAACAAAATGGAGTTTGATCAACTGGGAAAGTGTTATTGTGAGATTGATAATTTGATTCCAAGTGAAATGAGCAGATAGAGGGAGACTATTTAGAGACAGCAGTTAGAGAGAGCAGATAGAAAGAGAGAGCAGATAGTTAGAGAAAGCAGATAGATAGAGAGAGCAGATAGATAGAGAAAGCAGATAGATGGAGAGAGAGCTTATTTATGTAGAGAAGATAGAGAGGGCAGACAGAGAGAGCAGGGAGCAGAGAGAGAGAGAGAGAGCAGATAGAAAGAGAGAGCAGATAGTTAGAGAAAGCAGATAGATAAAGAAAGCAGATAGATAGAGAGAGCTTATTTATGTAGAGAGAAGATGGAGAGGGCAGACAGAGAGAGCAGGGAGCAGAGAGAGAGAGAGAGAGCAGATAGAAGAGAGAGCAGATAGTTAGAGAAAGCAGATAGTTAGAGAAAGCAGATAGATAGAGAAAGCTTATTTATGTAGAGAGAAGATGGAGAGGGCAGACAGAGAGAGCAGGGAGCAGAGAGAGAGAGAGAGAAAGAGAGAAAGAGCAGATAGAAAGAGAGAGCAGATAGTTAGAGAAAGCAGATAGATAGAGAGAGCTTATTTATGTAGAGTGAAGATGGAGAGGGCAGACAGAGAGAGCAGGGAGCAGAGAGAGAGAGAGAGCAGATAGAAGAGAGAGCAGATAGTTAGAGAGAGCAGATAGAAAGAGAGAGCAGATAGAGAAAGCAGATAGATAGAGAGAGCTTATTTATGTAGAGAGAAGATAGAGAGGGCAGACAGAGAGAGCAGGGAGCAGAGAGAGAGAGAGAGAGCAGATAGAAGAGAGAGCAGATAGTTAGAGAAAGCAGATAGATAGAGAGAGCAGATAGTTAGAGAAAGCAGATAGATGGAGAGAGCTTATTTATGTAGAGAAGATAGAGAGGGCAGACAGAGAGAGCAGGGAGCAGAGAGAGAGAGAGAGAGCAGATGTAGAGAGAGCAGATGTAGAGAGATGACAGAGTGAGAGAGCAGATATATAGAGAGAGCAGATGTAGAGAGATGACAGAGTGAGAGAGCAGATAGAGCAATCAGAGAGCAGATAGAGTGCAGATAGAGAGAGAGCAGAGCAAGAGATCAGATAGATAGAGAGCAGATAGACGGAGAGAGCAGATGGAGAGAGAGAGCAGCTAGAGAGTGCAGCTAGATAGAGAGAGCAGATAGAAAGAGAGAGCAGATCTAGAGAGAGAGAGAGAAAGCAGATAGAGAGAGAGCAGATAGAAAGAGAGAGCAGATCTAGAGAGAGAGAGAGAAAGCAGATAGAGAGAGCAGATAGAGAGAGCAGATTGAGAGAGATAGCATAGCGAGAGAGAGAGCAGATAGAAAGAGAGCAGATCTAGAGAGAGAGAGCAGATAGAGAGAACAGATTGAGAGAGATAGCATAGCGAGTGAGAGAGCAGATAGAGAGAACAGATTGAGAGAGATAGCATAGAGAGCGAGAGCAGATTGGCCCGAGAGCAGATAAATAGAGAGGAGATAGATAGATAGATAGATAGATAGATAGATAGATAGATAGATAGATAGATAGATAGATAGATAGATGAGAGAGAGAGAGAGAGCAGACAGCGAGGGATTGAAGAGGAATAGAAAAAGAGAGAGAGAGTGAGGAAGGGAGAAGTAGCGAGTAGTTAGGGACAGCTGCAGTTAGACGTTTTGTGCATAAGTTGGAGCATTTCAAGGGGTTGTAAAACCGTAGTTACCCTGTGGTTAGACCATAAGAGGTATACATGCTGCTCTAACAACCTCACTCTCCCTTCAAGTGTATGTTTCTGCGTTTCCTTTCAAATTCTAAAGATGGCCGCCAAGGCTAAAAACATTATTTTAGCTGTATCTTCCCTCCGCCTCGATCTTTCATCAAGAGGAGTATATTGTGTAGTTCTATGAAGTTGTCACTACTTGTCTTTCATACACCTTTATCCAAATGAAACTTCAGGAATACCCTAAATGCACCCAACAGATGATGGAGAATTTTCACTGTGTTTGTACATCTCCAAATTGTTCCGTTGTACCAAGCTGTACTTTTACCCCAAGTCCTTCAAAACAGCGCCGTCACCCTACTCACCCTGTACAGGTGTGTGACAGTGACCACTCTCAATGCAACCTTCAGGTCAGGAGATGGAGGGCCATTAGAGAAACCAACCTTAATTAAAACCATAGGGCCATAAACGGAACTCCGTGTGTGTGCAGCTCGGCGACTGGGCCCTCGTCCCACTGCTGTCAGACAAGTGGGCCCTTTCAATCTGGTCTCAGGGGTAGACGTAATCCAGAACACTCTAGTTAGCATGATGTTTCATATGGTTTGTGGATGTTCATCATCTATTACGTTTGATATGTTATGAATTGCAATTAGTTGTTGCTAATGTTCGCTAGGTGGCTAACAATAATGTCTGCTAGGTGGCTAACAATAAAGTTAGTTAGGCGGCTAACAATAATGTTAGCTAGGTGGCTAACAATAAAGTTAGCTAGGTGGCTAACAATAAAGTTAGTTAGGCGGCTAACAATAATGTTAGCTAGGTGGCTAACAATAAAGTTAGCTAGGTGGCTAACAATAAAGTTAGCTAGGTGGCTAACAATAAAGTTAGTTAGGTGGCTAATATTAATGTTAGCTAGGTGGCTAACAATAAAGTTAGCTAGGTGGCTAACAATAACGTTATTTAGGTGGCTAACATTAGCTAGGCTAGGGGTTAGGATTTAAGGTTAGAGTCAGTAGTTGTTTTGAAGGGGAAGGGTTAGCTAACATGCTAAGTAGTTGCAAAGTATCTAAAAAGTAGTAAGTATTTGCTAATTAGCTAAAATGTTAAATTTGTCCATGATGAGATTTGCGTTAAGTATCCACCCCAACCAGACCCTACTTTTGTTTTTGCCCCCATTCTGTCTGATGTAATCATACCAAATGTAACATATGATACTAATGTTGAATGTGCCGGATTTCAGTTAGTACTATGTTACGTATATATTCTATGAGACCCGGGCTGACCCCTTGGACTCAGCTTGTCAGAGTGATTAAAGCAGCCGGCCAATCTGCCACTCCGAGGCAAACATTCACAGAACAGAGCAGACTATGATGACTTGTTTTTATTTCGTGCGCGGGCTGCAATCATTCTGTCGGGACTCTGCCACTCTGCCTGATTTGTACAGGGACAAACAACCTTTGCCTGGAGACAGGAAGAAATCAGGCAGAAATATGGAGCACTTGCTGTAACATATCAGTGTTTTAGTAAGAATGGAGTGGGGTTGAGGGCTGAGGGATGGGATGTACCACCTGTATGGGGAGGGGTGGTAATTACAGTGCTACCCCCCCCCCCCACTCTCTGAGCTGTCTGGGGAGGAGTGGATCAATCCAATATGTGTAAAATATTAGCGGTAGTGTCCATGAATCAGGTTTTGCCATATTCCTCTTTTTTTGTCTTTCCTCTGAACCTTCTCAAAGCTATAAAGGATATTATGCACAGAAAAAATATCATTATTTTGATTTAATTTTAATCTTATTTTAGCGTAGAGGCACAGTACAATACTGACAGTGATAACAACAACAATCTCAAAGTTCGCCAGACACAACTTTCCAGAACGTAATATGTAGATGGTAATGCTATCAGAGAGATGGCTGTGTGTTTTGGGTTTTCAATCAATCAATCAATCCATCAATCCATCAATAAATCAATCCATCAATCAATCAATCAATCAATCAAAGCTCAAAGATACACAAATACGATATGACGTTAAAAAAAAGGCCAGATCGTTCTTCAAAAATGTTCAAACGTTCATAGATGACCAACAGGGTCAAAGTATCAACCACAGTGGTTATAGATGGTGTAACAATATAGTGACTTTTTAAATGTAATTTAACTTAAGCAAGTCAGTTAAAGAACACATTCTTATTTACAATGACAGCCTGCCAGGGAATAGTGGGTTAACTGCCATGTTCAGAATGACAGATTTTTACCTTGTCAGCTCGGGGATTCAATACAGCAACTTTTCAGTTACTGGCCCAATACTCTAACCACCAGGCTACCTGCTCTAACCACCAGGCAACCTGCTCTAACCACCAGGCAACCTGATCTAACCACCAGGCAACCTGCTCTAACCACAAGGCTACCTGCTCTAACCACTAGACTACCTGTCTCTAACCACCAGGCAACCTGCTCTAACCACCAGGCAACCTGCTCTAACCACCAGGCAACCTGCTCTAACCACCAGGCAACCTGATCTAACCACCAGGCAACCTGCTCTAACCACAAGGCTACCTGCTCTAACCACTAGACTACCTGTCTCTAACCACCAGGCAACCTGCTCTAACCACCAGGCAACCTGCTCTAACCACCAGGCAACCTGATCTAACCACCAGGCAACCTGATCTAACCACCAGGCAACCTGCTCTAACCACCAGGCTACCTGCTCTAACCACAAGGCTACCTGCCTCCCCCTCTAACCACCAGGCAACCTGCTCTAACCACCAGGCAACCTGCTCTAACCACAAGGCTACCTGCTCTAACCACCAGGCAACCTGATCTAACCACCAGGCAACCTGCTCTAACCACCAGGCTACCTGCTCTAACCACAAGGCTACCTGCCTCCCCCTCTAACCACCAGGCAACCTGCTCTAACCACCAGGCAACCTGCTCTAACCACAAGGCTACCTGCCTCCCCCTCTAACCACTAGGCTACCTGTCTCTAACCACTAGGCTACCTGCTCTAACCACCAGGCTACCTGCTCTAACCACTAGGCTACCTGCTCTAACCACTAGGCTACCTGCTCTAACCACAAGGCTACCTGCCTCCCCCTCTAACCACCAGGCAACCTGCTCTAACCACTAGGCTACCTGCTCTAACCACAAGGCTACCTGCTCTAACCACTAGGCTACCTGCTCTAACCACTAGGCTACCTGCTCTAACCACAAGGCTACCTGCCTCCCCCTCTAACCACCAGGCAACCTGCTCTAACCACCAGGCAACCTGCTCTAACCACAAGGCTACCTGCCTCCCCCCCTCTAACCACTAGGCTACCTGCCTCCCCCTCTAACCACCAGGCAACCTGCTCTAACCACCAGGCAACATGCCTCCCCCTCTAACCACTAGGCTACCTGTCTCTAACCACTAGGCTACCTGCTCTAACCACCAGGCTACCTGCTCTAACCACAAGGCTACCTGCCTCCCCCTCTAACCACTAGGCTACCTGTCTCTAACCACTAGGCTACCTGCTCTAACCACTAGGCTACCTGCTCTAACCACTCTAACCACCAGGCAACCTGCTCTAACCACTAGGCTACCTGCTCTAACCGCTCTAACCACAAGGCTACCTGCCTCCCCCTCTAACCACTAGGCTACCTGTCTCTAACCACTAGGCTACCTGCTCTAACCACCAGGCTACCTGCTCTAACCACTAGGCTACCTGCTCTAACCACTAGGCTACCTGCTCTAACCACTAGGCTTCCTGCTCTAACCACAAGGCTACCTGCTCTAACCACTTAGCTACCTGTCTCTAACCACTAGGCTACCTGCTCTAACCACTATGCTACCTGCTCTAACCACTAGGCTCCCTGCTCTAACCACAAGGCTACCTGCTATAACCACAAGGCTACCTGCTCTAACCACTAGGCTACCTGCTCTAACCACTAGGCTACCTGCTCTAACCACTAGGCTTCCTGCTCTAACCACAAGGCTACCTGCTCTAACCACTTAGCTACCTGTCTCTAACCACTAGGCTACCTGCTCTAACCACTAGGCTACCTGCTCTAACCGCTAGGCTACCTGCTCTAACCACTTGGCTACCTGCTCTAATCACTAGGCTACCTGCTCTAACCACTAGGTTACCTGCTCTAACCACTAGGCTACCTACTCTAACCACTAGGCTACCTGCCACCCCTCTAACAACTAGGCTACCTGCCACCCCTCTAACCACTAGGCTACCTGCTCTAACCACTAGGCTACCTGTCACCCCTCTAACCACTAGGCTACCTGCCACCCCTCTAACCACTAGGCTACCTGCCACCCCTCTAACCACTAGGCTACCTGCCACCCCTCTAACCACTAGGCTACCTGCCACCCCTCTAACCACTAGGCTACCTGTCACCCCTCTAACCACTAGGCTACCTGCCACCCCTCTAACCACTAGGCTACCTGCCACCCCTCTAACCACTAGGCTACCTGCCACCCCTAGGTTATCTGCTGCCCCATTTGAAAAGTACAAATGGCGAGTATCAATGTTCTATGATGAGTGAGCTACACATGCTAAGTCAGATAATACATTGACTTCGTTGAGATCACTCAGTTTTACTAAAAAAGAAACGTATATCCCATAATGCCTAGAGATGCAGTAACACGGGAGATATATCTGGGATCAAGAGAGAATAAAATGCATACTAGGAATAGCAATCACATAGTCGCTTACCAACGTCCCAAACCTAAATATTCCTCCCTATCTCCCCATCTCTCCCCACCCAATCAGCCAACCTCCACCGTTTTAGTGGCAAAAGAACAAGACACAGGTGATGAAAAGGAAACTGAAGGGGGGGTGGAGGTTGAACAAAAATCACATGTTTGACATGCTGATTCATGAAAAAAAAATGGCAGCTCAGTGTTTGATTCATGAGGAAAAAGCTTGGTTGAACTATTCGTGAGCTACACATGCTGTGCTCTTGGTCTTGGGTTCTGCTCCTGGTGGGGGACGAAAAACAAACTAAAGTTGGGCGTGAAGTGATGAGCTTTGATGCAGCAGTAAATGTTGTACCCTTTAAAGGAGACATTCCTCATAGATGTTTCATACATATGACCTTACATTGTGACTTATTGTTATCTTATATTCTTGTTGAATCAGATCTCACTGACCTGTATTTCTGCATAGTGCTGACATGTGAATGGAATGTGTGTGTGTATGTATGTGCTGGTATTATCACGTTCTACTGAACTAATCCAATCAGAAGAGACTATACATTTATTCTAGATCCCCAGTATCTCTCTGTGCCAATCCCCCCCCCCCCCCGTTTACACTCCTCCCACTCCTCTAACCCTACCACACTTCAACCAATCCTATGACTTTATACCTCCTCTTTATACCGCCCCCCGTTTACACTCCTCCCACTCCTCTAACCCTACCACACTTCAAACAATCCTATGACTTTATACCTCCTCTTTATACCCGCCCCCCGTTTACACTCCTCCCACTCCTCTAACCCTACCACACTTCAACCAATCCTATGACTTTATACCTCCTCTTTATACCCGCCCCCCATTTACACTCCTCCCACTCCTCTAACCCTACCACACTTCAATGACTTTATACCTCCTCTTTTCCTATAGTTTCCTTTTCTTCAGCCGTGTTCTTTCTACATCTGTCACTGTTATGTCTACATATATACTTTTTATTTATTTAACAAAAATAATAATACGCCTGTGTTCTGGTCACTTTGCAAATCCAAAAGGAGAGGTGAGATGTTTAGGACTTCATTAACATCTATAGTGACAGGAAAAGGAAGAAAAATATTGAAATGGTTTTGTTCCTCTCTGCAAGTTAACATGTATTTAATGACAAAATGATGCTTTCTTGTAGAAATATTTTTTAAAGACACTTTTTTGCGATTAAATTATTTAAGAAATGTGAGTCTTTTGAGTGGTGTGATTCATTTTTATACACATTTTACATATTCATATCCTACTGTATATTTTACAAGTAAGAAACATTTTCACAGGAGTCTTCTTTTTCTCCCACCAAGGCAAATATTTTCAAGGATGTAAGAAAGAAACTAACGACCGTTGGTCAAAGAAGGTGAGGACCAAGGTTGCAGCGTGGTACGCGTTCGGCATTTTATTAAATATAACTGAACACTAGATAACAAAGTAACAAAAGGCACAACCGAAACAGCTCCATCAGGTGCAACACACACTAAACAGAAAATAACTACCCACAAAACCCATGTGGGCAAGAGCTACCGAAGTATGGTTCTCAATCAGAGACAACGACAGACAGCTGTCCCTGATTGAGAACCATACCCGGCCAAAAACAAAGAAATACAAAAAACATAGAAAAAAGAACATAGAACACCCACCCTAGTCACACCCTGGCCTAACCAAAATAGAGAATAAAAATCCTCTCTATGGCCTCTCTCGTGCGTGACAGAAAGTTTGAGAAATCACAACTGTATGTGTACAACATAATTTAGACTGAAAAATAATTGTCTGAAAAATATAAATTTGATAAAGAAGTTAACAGCTGCTGAGAACTTGCTTTTTAATTTCCTCTCAGATTTTTTTGTTGCTGTCTTATAATGTTCTGTCGAAGGCAGCTCTTTCCAGACATTTTATACAGTATAAACACAATTCTAGTACTTAGTGCTAGTGATTAGCATAAAAACGAACACACGCCCCTGTTCCCAGCCTCAACTTTCTAATCATGGTTCATGTACAGCATTCCAAACATATTCACCAATTTGTTCTTTCTGTTCCACTGACCTTCCTTCTATCCACCTTTTTTTTGTGTCTTTTTTTTTTTTTTCGTATTTTCGTTTCAGACGGGTCTAAGCTACATTATTCTCTCTCCTTGAAAAAACAGCCTGAGGACATTAATGTCCAACTACAGTCTGTTAAATCTGCTGTAGTACTACCGTAGTACTATCGTTCATCTGTCTCATGGATATTGATTCACAGAGTTCATTCACTTTAATGGTCCGTCTGTTACTGACTAGTATTAGTGCGAGGTACAAAATAAAATATAAGGTGCCCATATTAGGACGGCCTCTGTTCTAGCAGGACCTTCAATCTCGGCAGGACTTACATTTATGGTAATAATATTTTAACATAGTTCAATAGTTAGTTCTTGTTCTTGACCGGGATCAATTCCTTGAATCCACATGAAGTAGAGTATTAAAAAAAGGATTTCATTGCGTGGTGGAAGAAATAGGAAGAACGTTGGAGCAACAGTAACATTTTGTAAAAACCCCTCTACACTGGACAGGCATCAGACACACACTTGTCAACTCATTATATCTCTTAATGTACTGAACAAAAAATATAAACGCTACATGTCAAGTGTAGGTCCCATGTTTTCACGAGCTGAAATAAAAGATCCCAGAAATGTTCCATATGCACAACAATTATCCTTATTTTTCTCAAATGTTGTGCACAAATTTGTTTTACATCCTTGTTAGCGAGCATTTCTCCTTTGCCAAGATAATCCATCTACCTGACAGGTGTGGCATATCAAGAAGCTGATTAAATAGCATAATCATTACTCAGGTGCACCTTGTCCTGGGGACAATAAAAGGCCGGCTTGGCATTGGCATGTGGCCTTTTATTTCATTTGGCATGCTGACTGCAGGAATGTCCACCAGAGCTGTTGCCAGAGAATTTAATGTTCATTTCTCTACCATAAGCCGCATCCAACGTCATTTTTTTGAGAATTTGGCAGTACAGTACGTCCAGCCGTCCTCACGACCGCAGATCACGTGTATGGCGTCGTGTGGGCGGTTTGCTGATGTCAACGTTGTGAACGTAGTTTGGGCAGGCATAAGCTATGGACAAAGAACACAATTGCATTTTATCAATGGCAATTTGAATACACAAAAGTACACAACGAGATGCTGAAGCTCATTGTGAGGCCCATTGTGAGGCCCATTGTGAGGCTCATTGTGAGGCCCATTGTGAGGCCCATTGTGAGGCCCATATCTGTGAGCAACAGATACATATCTGCATTCCCAGTCACGTGAAACCCATAGCATAGAGCCTAATGAATTTATTTCCATTCACTGATTTCATCATACGAACTGTAAACTCAGTAAAAATCTATGAAAATGTTGCATGTTGCGTTTATATTTTTTTGTTCAGTCTAATATGAAGTTAACCATCTCTATGAGCACAGGCAAAGCTAAAATTATTGAGTGGAAAACAAAAATGAAGGGATCACGTGTTCCACATCTTCCTCCTTGGAGCCATGTCTCCTGACTCTGTCTATCTCATGTTATCTCTACTCTCCTCTCCTCGTCTATTTTTAAAAAAGGAACTCGGATCGGGTGGTCTCTGTGTCTGGGTAGAGCGAGATGCGCTCAGAGAAGTCTCAACAGAAGACTATGGAGGCTTGTGTTGCAGTAGCAGAATACATTCTCGGATCAGAGAGTTGGAGGTTGAGCAGAAAACCAAACTCCAATTGAGACTTTTTTACATTTTTTATGATGTCCTCTTTTTCTACAGTTCTCTTTAGATGAAACTATATGTTGGGGCCCTGTTTCCCCGGAAATTCATTCCACTGCCTTAATACTGTATGTCTGGGGGGGGGCCTACCCAATTGGAAATTGTCATTTTAATCAATAGAGACGTGAAGGAGAAGCTCATCGGATGTTGGTCCTCATTTGGGACCAAAGTTCCTTGTTTTGATAAGAGACTCTTTCTGCTCTTGCAGACGCTAACTACAGAGGCCAACAAGGCAGATTAGGATAGTCCTGGAGTGCGAGACACACAAATTTACAGCTATTTCAGAGTTATATGGACCAGTACCGATATGAGGTACTGTTGTCCATCCTATGGCTAGTGATGTGGTGTTAAGTCCTGCTTCAGAGTAATGATTGTTTCTGGCCTATTTCATCAACAAACTATAATGAGATGGAGAATTATTGAGATGTCAATAGAGAATAATTGCTTATCCCTCTGGTTGCTACGACGGCATTTGTAACAAACCATTGTATATGCACTAACACGTCTTTAGTGGTGTGTTGGGTCCCAAAGAGGATTAACACGAAGCAAGATCATACACACACTACCAAACACAGAGAGAAATCAGCTTCCTCGCACATCCTCCTTCCCCTAGCCTCACATCTCTCTCTCTAGCGCTCTCTCTATCTATCGCTATCTCTCTCTAGCTCTCTGTCTCTCTCTATTTCTCTCTCTCTAGCTCTTTGTCTCTCTCTCTCTCTCTCTCTCTCTCTCTCTCTCTCTAGCTCTTTGTCTCTCTCTCTCTCTCTCTAGCTCTTTGTCTCTCTCTTTCTCTCTCTCTCTCTCTAGCTCTTTCTCTCTCTCTCTCGCTCTAGCTCTTTGTCTCTCTCTCTCTCTCTCTTTCTCTCTCTCTCTCTCTCTCTCTCTCTCTCTCTCTCTCTCTCTCTCTCAGACATATGGATACCTGTATGTCTGTACTGGGACATGGAGATTTGGCATAAATGCAGACAAATAGTGTAGTTGTTAAGCTGTGCACAGACACCAACCGACTGGAACGCCTTAATTACAGCTGCTTCCCCCCAAAACGGGCCAAGAGTGTGTGTGTGTGTGTGTGTGTGTGTGTGTGTGTGTGTGTGTGTGTGTGTGTGTGTTTTGTGTTGTTAGGACATATATTCACTACTAATCCAACAGAGAAATATATTCACTACTAATCCAACAGAGAAATATATTCACTACTAATTCAACAGGGAAATATATTCACTACTGATCCAACAGGGAAATATATACAGTACTAATCCAACAGGAAAATATATTCACTACTAACCCAACAGTGAAATATATTCACTACTGATCCAACAGGGAAATATATTCACTACTGATCCAACGGGGAAATATATTCAGTACTAATCCATTTACATTTAACATTTAAGTCATTTAGCAGACGCTCTTATCCAGAGCGACTTACAAATTGGTGCGTTCACCTTAAGACATCCAGTGGAACAGCCACTTTACAATAGTGCATCTAAATATTTTAAGGGGGGGGGGGGGTGAGAAGGATTACTTTATCCTATCCTAGGTATTCCTGAAAGAGGTGGGGTTTCAGGTGTCTCCGGAAGGTGGTGATTGACTCCGCTGTCCTGGCGTCGTGAGGGAGTTTGTTCCACCATTGGGGTGGAACAAATAGAAATCCATAATAAAAATCCATAAAATAAAAATCCAATAGGGAAATATATTCACTACTGATCCAACAGTGAAATATATACACTACTGATCGAAAAGAGACATGTCCCTACAAGTGTGAGAAAACGTGTCATAAAATGTTGTAATTGCCTTTCCAGCGGCCATCTGTTAAATGTCAGCGTGTGAATCGCTCGGTCGCAAATCACAGGTTCTATTATAATAATATCATTTAGTATTTCTGTCCTGTACATGACAGGAGGTGCAGGACGCGGAGGTGGTGAGAATCCATTACAATGTTTTTCTGACTACCCACAGTCCTCTCTTAATTCTTGACCTGCCATAAAACCAGCTTTTAATACAATGTAACCCACTAGGATGTTAAAGGAAATGAAATATGATCCTCTTCACACCTTTCTAAGGTTATCTGTGACATTGACGGCCTGTTAAACCCATTAAAAAAGTTACATGAGATAATGCATCTTTATCGGGTTAATCTTGCCAAAATAAAAGTTTCTCCAATTGAAACCTCCATTCAAAGTAACATCACAAGGGATTATCCTATCCCAAGATATTTAACCCCCTCCTTTTATTTTCTCCAAAGGGGGCAGCCTTTATTCTCTGTCCCCAAAACAAGTCTCATCAAATCAAGTTGTATTTTGTCACACACACACATTGTTAGCAGATGTTATTGCGAGTGTAGCGAAATGCTTAACAACATGGAAATATAAGTCACCCATTGTTGGGTGTTTGGGTGATGCTGCTGGGTCCCTCTGTCTCTCTGACGGATCACCTGATAAACAAAAATATCCCACAGGATGACGAACACGCACAGAGATGCTTGACATTCACTGTCAAAGCTTTGAATCAATAGGCGTATGACAGGAAAACATTGCATGTAATAAACTATAATTTTATGTCTATGAGATAATATAGGCTAGTTTTCACTTTGGGCCTGCCAAGCTGGTGAACACATAGAGAAACCCCCACACACAAGATGGTCTGCAACATAATGAAGCCTGCTTACTGATACTGCCTGCTGAGCTTAACGTCCTCATCAGAGTGCAGCAGACCTCTCTTGGGGCTTCGTGTGTTCTGCATATCTGACAACTCGACTCGGTGAAGATCTAATTGTTTACGTTGCGGATTCGGGGTGGCGTAGTCATTAGAATACTAACCCGAATTCCATATGAGCTCCTTAAAGGAGATCCCTCTTCTATTTAGCGCATTTCATTCAACTTTTAGGCTTTAAGCCTTGTGTCGGACATCGTTGTTAAATCGATTCGAACATGGAAGATTTGCTTTAACCTTCCTTAGAGTCGATGTCCCCGCGGAAATCTGATTAACATATATATTTTTTTAAATCTGTCAGTTTAAGCTAGAGATATCTGTGGTGAAAGGTGACAAGCGCTAGAGCTGTGTTTGTTAGACCATGAGATATACCCCGACAAAATCTGTCTTCTCACAAAATCATATTTAGCGTCCAAACGGTTTGGCTTAGAAACTGTTATGACCCCTCTATGGAAATATCAGTACGTTTTGCTCTATGACCCCAAAATGCATCTTGGGATTTGTCTGGTTGTCCCCCAGTACCACTTAATAAAATGAATAGAATTATATATGGAGACTGTTTAGTGACACAAACAAGGGGTGCAAGACAGACACTTCAGAACAAACTTCCTTTAGACTTTTTTGTCCATGTAGTGAATCTATTATTCAGTTATTTTGTATTATGGGCTAATAGCATTAACACCCCCAAAAAATGTTTTCATCAAATATAATATTACGCTATTTTTGCGATACTTCAATGGGTCTTCAAAGTTCAAAATGAAACAGTTACATGATCCTTGGTGACCTTCTTAAAACAATTCCATATACTATAGCTAAATTGATGTATTTAATGGGGGGGGACCAAGAACCAGAAATGGGTTGGTTACACACTGTGTCACATGTTCTGAGGGTTCTGGAGTCTGGATGGCAATGGGAAATCAGCTAATTGTATCACAATTGGCATTGAAAATTGCCTTAAAACATAATGTATTGTATTTAGACACTGTTTAAGCTGTTCACGTCCCTAATCTATTCAAACACATCTATTTGAAAATAAACACTGGGAAAATGTTGAAGATAGATACACGTTATCTTAAGTAGTAATTGAATAATGATGAACTGACGGCAATGAGATGGAATGGTAGTGCTAGTGTTCCTTCCTTCTTTGAACAACTGATCTGATTCTGACATGTTTAGATAAGATAGAAAGCAACGAGGTGGGAACCTGGAAACCAACACCAATTCTTCACGTCTTCACCAATTCTCTAATGTAAAAGAATGGAGGACAAACTATAGATTGTAGAGATATTCAAGCATGGCCATTTTCATCAACATTTAATTTAACTAAGCATGCCAGTTAAGAACCAATTCTTATTTGCAATGACGGCCTACCAGCGATGAACTGCCTTGTTCAGGGGTAGAACGACATATTTTTATCTTGTCAGCTCGGGGCATTTGATATAGCAACCTTCTGGTTACTGGCCCAGCGCTCTAACCACTAGGCTACCTGCCGCCTCTAACCACTAGGCTACCTGCCGCCCCTAACCACTAGGCTACCTGCCGCCTCTAACCACTAGGCTACCTGCCTCCTCTAACCACTAGGCTACCTGCCGCCTCTAACCACTAGGCTACCTGCCTCCTCTAACCACTAGGCTACCTGCCGCCCCTAACCACTAGGCTACCTGCCGCCCCTAACCACTAGGCTACCTGCCGCCTCTAACCACTAGGCTACCTGCCGCCCCCTAACCACTAGGCTACCTGCCGCCCCTAACCACTAGGCTACCTGCCACCTCTAACCACTAGGCTACCTGACGCCCCTAACCACTATGCTACCTGCCACCTCTAACCACTAGGCTACCTGACGCCCCTAACCACAAGGCTACCTGCCGCCTCCACAGCACCTGCCACCTTAACTACACCAAACAAAAATATAAACGGAACATGTAAAGTGTTGGTCCCATGTTTCACGAGCTGGGTGCTGAGGAGTATTTCAGTCTGTAATAAAGCCCCTTTGTGTGGGTAAACCCAGTCAATTCCGATTGACTGGGCCAGGCTCCCCAGTGGGCTGGGCTGACAAGTGGGTGGGCCTATGACCTCCCAGGCTGAACCCCTGCCCAGTCATCTGAAATCCATAGATTAGTGCCTAATGAATTTAGATGGCTCATGGGCTTATTGGAACATTATTAGCAGCTACCCCATCACAAATCAAAATATAAGGTTGTTTTGTTCCAATACAAATTTAAAAAAATATAATTTATAGATTCAAAATGAATGAAAGGGAAAGACTACGTTAGCTATCTAGCTTGCAAACTATCCTCTTAGCTAGTCTGCTGAAGTTAGCCAGCTAGCTAGCTCATTAACTATCCCCACAGAATAATTTAGCTAGAGTTTGCCCAAAGTTTGCCTTCCATAATACCCAGTCCACTTGTTTTATTTAATAATTGAGCTTGGACATACCATGGACTAAACATTGACACTTGTGTTGTTGAATGTTGCTCCTGACTCCCTGGTCTGTCTCTGAGCACTGTCAGAATTTCTTCTAATGTCAGAAGCTCAGATGTGTTTTTGTTAGTTTCTTTTAGTCTGCCAACTCAATGGAGCGGCCCGAAGAATGATTCCACCCAACAGGAAAACCAGAAAGAATGCATCGTCTTTTCCCCCTGATTGACAGCTCTCAGACCTAATGAGAATGAAGTGGCACCAAGGGTGGCCAATCATATTTCAGGGGTGGCTAGTAACCCCCCCTCCCCCTCATACTGCCTCTGGTCACGTACTGCCAGGTGTCCCAAGCTCTCTCTCCCGTCTCCATCCTCAGAGAGGATCCGAGTGAAGACCACCTAATGCCAGGTGACAGCCGCATAAAGGCAGGAGCAATGGGGGTCATTGATAATGTGTTAACATTCTTCGGGGCTTCGCAGCTGTGTAAGTTGGACAGAGAGGGTGGTGTTTTTATGTTCCACAAAGTGCCAACTCATTACGGACCCAGCTTCACCTTTCTGCACTGCCGTTGACCTGTAAACAACACGAGAAGTCAGAGTTGGCACGAAACAACGCGGCCAATGTGAAAAAAAAACACCCCTTGAGTATGAGGCAAACACAGCGGGAAAAGCGTAGGATATCGAAGGAAAATGAACCATTAGCCGAGCGAGACAGCGAGAGAAAGGCTGGCCATATTGGGTCTGGTGCTTCGTTGTTATTATCGTTGCTTCCGTATCTTTAACTCCTCCAATGGATGTTTAGCACCAGAGACTGCCAGGCGGAGTTGGCACAGAAGAATTTGATTGGACAGAAGTAACCGAAATGTGACCCCGCCCGCGGCTTGACTGTGACATCATTGAGGATGGGGTCACTCAAAGGACAGAATGAGTTGCATGATGGGAAATATTTTCAGAGGGCGGGGTGCAAGCGAGAGCCAGAAAGGCAGAGAGTAAACATCAAACAAACAATCTGTATTTCCGTCAAATTTGGTTCTGATATTTTTTGCAGTAGTTTGCATTCAAATTAAATACGAATTAAATATAGCTATTTTTTTCAATGGAATATAGGAAATTATTTTAGAAAGTATGTAGTCATCAAAATAAAATATTAAGTCAAGAATAAATGTCAGAATAGTATCATTGACATGCATTTATACCAGTAATTTGATCAACTGAATAAACTGTAATTGTAAAAAATATATATATGAAAAAAGGACATGATACTTAAAATTAAATGTAGAGAGTTACAGATTCTATGATATATAAATAATTTGAGAGGAGAATCCACCCACTGTGGCCACATTTCTCATTCACTGAGATGTACAGTATGTCACATTCAATTTGCTGGTCTATCTATGAGTAAATGTTAGCCAAAAAATGAACACTGCCTGATTGGTCTATCAAGGAGTAAATGTTAACCAATAAGAACATTTCAAAGGATCAGCTAGCGTATCAGTCACAGACAGCTGTGTCAGTTTTGGCCCAATATATTCTGGGCCGCTTGTGACAGTCACATGCTCACAAAAGACATTTGAAAAAAAAAAGAAACCAACTATCAAACCTGGCATGTGGTATTTTTGTTTCTTTGTGACAGGAATATTTGATAAAGTCACACTGTCTGGTTGAAAACCACCATGCTGTTCATTTTGTAGGTTTGAGGCAGAGAAATCTACTGTCTATCTTTTCGTTCTCATCTACCTCTTCCATCCCCCTCTACATCGTTCTCTACCACACAGATGGATAAATAACACTGAGTCCTCAGCGTCTACCTGTACGACAGCTGTCTCAAATCTGTGTGTGTGTGTGCGTACAGTACATCATGTTACCGTGTGTGTGTGTGTGCATGTGCGTGTGTGGTGTGCATGTGTGTATGAATACAGTACAGCATGTTAGCGTGTGTGTGTGTGTGTGTGTGTGTGTGTGTGTGTGTGTGTGTGTGTGTGTGTGTGTGTGTGTGTGGCCATGCATACAATACAGCCGCGTTAACATCTAAACGACAACATCGGACTGTAGAAGAGGATTAAAACATGTAGAGAAAATGTGGCCTTTCCAAAACAAGGCCAATGCTCCACTGGCCCTGTGTGATATGATCAAGTCTGTCAGCTTGGAAGGCGTTCTCATCGGCTACAGACATGCACCGACACATCACAATCCCCAGTCAACACCTACCACAGTTACTACCCGCTCTGCCTGGCCTCAACAACACTTCTGTGTGTTCTGCTCTCACCCTGCCTATGCATACAACACCATTTCTGGACTCTGTCCTTGATTTTTATTTTTGAGAGTTGGAACGTCATTAGAGTAACATTTGTGCAATATGAAAGGTTCTGAATCTGGACTAAACATCAAACGATTGAACGAATGAATTATTTATTGTCTCCAATGTGTATACTAGAGAATGTGTGATTTAATTCTACAAGTGTTGATGGAATTCTCTTTTTTATTGTAAAAGGTAATGGTTTACAACTGCAGAATGGTTAAAATCATGTGAATTACAGTTCTTTTCTTCGAGTGATATCTGCTCTGTGAGCGAGTCTGTGACTCCGTGAGTGACTCTCTTGCTGTCCGTGAGACTAACACCTGGCTAATTCTGTTCTTACAGGCTGTTCACCTCCTCTCTCCCTCAGGGTATCTCCAATTCCTGGTAAGCTGCCTCCTTCTGCTAATACCGTAACACACACACACACACACACACACACACACACACACACACACACACACACACACACACACACACACACACACACACACACACACACACACACACACACACACACACACAATTAAAGTTGAAAGGGGAAGTCTCCCCCGGCGGAGAGCGTGGCGGAATCAGATTGAATTTACAGTGGAGACTAGTGACAACTGTGCAAATGCGTCTTTGTGCAGTCGGGAAATGGGCCTAGCACTGAAAAGGCTGGCTAATTTCTATTCCTGCTCTCTTCTCCATTCCCTTTTGTTCTACCCCCTATTTGATCTGCCACTCCTATAGCCCCTTAATCTGTGCGACCATCTGCCTCTTCAGAGAGGTCAGGAAAGGATCATGTTTTCGTAATTTATTTTCATCACTATGCTATGGTACTGTACAAAATGGAGGGGGGTGTTTTCTCTTCTCCACCTTCCTCTTTCTTTCTCATACCTTCCTCTACCTTCCTCCACCTTCCTCTTCCTTTCTCATACCTTACTCTACCTTCCTCCACCTTCCTCCACCTTCCTCTACCTTCCTCTACCTTCCCCCACCTTCCTCTACCTTCCTCTACCTTCCTCCACCTTCCTCCACCTTCCTCTACCTTCCTCTACCTTCCCCCACCTTCCTCTACCTTCCTCTACCTTCCTCCATCTTCCTCTACCTTCCTCTCCCTTCCTCTACCTTCCTCCATCTTCCTCTACCTTCCTCTACCTTCCTCTACCCTTTTCACCTTCCTCCACCTTCCACACCTTCCTCTACCTTCCTCTACCTTTTTCACCTTCCTCCACCTTCCACACCTTCCTCTACCTTCCTCTACCTTCCTCCACCTTCCTCTACCTTCCTCCATCTTCCTCTACCTTTTATCACCTTCCTCTACCTTCCTCCACCTTCCCCCACCTTCCCCACCTTCCTCCACCTTCCTCTACCTTTCTCATACCTTCCTCTACCTTCCTCTACCTTTCTTCACCCTCCTCTACCTTTCTCATGCCTTCTCATTTTTGACACTCTAATGTACTTTTCATCAGCCGTTTCCAGCTACAATAGTCATTTACAACATTTACAATGTCTACACTATTTCTGATCAATTTTATGTCTTAAGGATTAGACCCTTTTTAAAAATGTTCACCTAAAATGACATACCGAAATCTAACTGCCTGTAGCTCAGGCCCTGAAGCAAGGATATGCATATTCTTGGTACCATTTGAAAGGGAACACTTTGAGGTTTATGGAAATATGAAAGGAATGTTGTAGAATATAACACAATAGATCTGGTAAAAGATAATACAAAGGATTATGGAGTTCTGATGAGGTTCTGATGGGGTGCTGATGGGGTTCTGATGGAGTTCTGATGTGGTACTGATGGGGTTCTAATGGTGTTCTGATGGTGTTCTGATGTGGTACTGATGGGGTTCTGATGGAGTTCTGATGGGGTGCTGATGGGGTTCTGATGGAGTTCTGATGTGGTACTGATGGGGTTCTGATGGGGTTCTGATGTGGTACTAATGGGGTTCTGATGGGGTTCTGATGGGGTTCTGATGGAGTACTGATGGGGTTCTGATGGAGTTCTGATGGGTTTCTGATGGGGTACTGATGGAGTTCTGATGTGGTGCTGATGGGGTTCTGATGGAGTTCTGATGGGGTGCTGATGGGGTTCTGATGGAGTTCTGATGGGGTTCTGATGGGGTTCTGATGGGGTGCTGATGGGGTTCTGATGGGGTTCTGATGGAGTTCTGATGGAGTTCTGATGGGGTGCTGATGGGGTTCTGATGGAGTTCTGATGGGGTTCTGATGGGGTATGACAAGTGGACCAAGCTCATGAGGCTTGTATTATATTAGTTATATTCTTCCAGAAAAGGTGGTGTGTTTAAATCCTTTAAAAGTAGAAAAAAAAGAAAAAAAGTATGATGCAATTACAGATTTACCCTTTAAATCAGAGCTGCCGGAAAACATGTGGCGAAACCGCATTTCCCCCACCACTTCTCACCACTTACAAAGAAAGCCGCAGCAGTCCGTTCTCAGCCATTGTTTTGTTGTAGTTCCAGTTCAACATGTAACTGCTCTGACACAGTCTACCATTGCAAACCTTTGAAGACAACATGAAGTTGTGCTATTTATATTTTCGCAATATGATTTGCACCACCTACAAGTGACAGCTTCTCACCAGCACTTCACCAGCAGTAGAGCAGCAGATCTGTTCACATACAAGCTGTCCTGACCAACAAAACAAATAAGTGCCCACTAATCTACTCACTGAGCCTTTTTTATTTTAGGCAAAGTGATTTACAAAAGTAAACCTTCAACAGTGAACATATTAGCAATATGATGTCTACCCTTGTTAGTTAACAAAATGATAGCTACAAAAAAATACACGTTTTAGCATTTGTCTTGTCAAGCCCACTGTACCCAGGTCCATATCTCTTTGGAAGCATACTTTTAGGTACAAAAATGAATGCAATTAATCAAATGCATTTCTATTAGAGTAGAGTAAGGGCTTACATCACTAAATTCTATTAAACAGCTTCAAAATATCCAAAGATGGCAGCAGGTGTAGCCTAGCGGCGGGAGCGTTGGGTAAGTAAACCCGAATTCACGAGCTGACCAGGTGAAACTTCTGTCCACGTCCCCTTGAGCAAGGCACTTAACCCTAATTGCTCCAGAGATAATGTCTGATCCTGACCGTGACCACACTCTCTGAGGGGGTCTCAGGGAGAGTTGGCATAGTGTGTTAACTATGTCATTAGAGAAGCAACCGAGATAATGCTGTGTCCTGTGGCACATGCAAAAAAAAAACATTTTCAATTGAAAAAAGGAAAAAAGTTTAATGTATGTATTTTAAATATAGCTGCATTATAGAGAGAAAGAATGCAACACTAAAGGCCATGCATTAAAAACTACATCATGTCACAGAGTTTTACCTGACCAGGTCATCAAATCAAATCAAATCAAATTTATTGATATAGCCCTTCGTACATCAGCTGATATCTCAAAGTGCTGTACAGAAACACAGCCTAAAACCCCAAACAGCAAGCAATGCAGGTGTAGAAGCACGGTGGCTAGGAAAAACTCCCTAGAAAGGCCAAAACTTGGGAAGAAACCTAGAGAGGAACCAGGCTATGTGGGGTGGCCAGTCCTCTTCTGGCTGTGCCGGGTGGAGATTATAACAGAACATGGCCAAGATGTTCAAATGTTCATAAATGACCAGCATGGTCGAATAATAATGAGAGATGAGAGATCAGGAAAAAACTCCAGGCCCCAGAAAAGAAACATATACATTTTTGCCACACCACTTATGAACCTGCGTAAAATATTCTAATTTAGAAGTGTCTCAACAGCATAGCAGAACAGTTTGACCCTATCAGAACCCGTATAAGGCTGAACGACTGTTTATAACAGGAATAGGAAACCACGTATAGCTTCAAAATATATTACGAAGCTGTCAACTATCTTGTCCATTTCCCCATCTCAGTACGTTTATGTATTAGGCCTTTGTCAAACGTAAGATTAAGGAACGCTTTCACAGGCACAGATTACACCTAATACTGGACTAGGAAGAACGTTGGACATTTTTTTTCACACACACACCAAATAAAGATACAGACCATTACGTTTCGCCTCAGATCTATAAGTGCCCCTACATTGTGCGGAGGGGCTCAATTGCCCCGTACACCGTGTGCAGTGACAGAGCTAGTGGCTGTGATGAATAGCTTTCAATCTGAGTACCGAATGGGTTCAGGAACCTTTCAGAAAAGGGTTTGGTCGCCTAATTACTATTGGGAGGAAGAGGCTATTTGGGTTACTTTTTAAGAAATTCATTAGAGTCTGATGGAGTGCTTAGTTTGCATACACATAAAACCTTAAATTTACCCTTGTGAAAGTTGGAATATGTTTTTGGGGAAAACGGTTAGTTCGATCTTAATTTGAATCCACTTAAGTGGCTTGAAATTGTAAGTTTATGAGCAGAGGGAAGTTGAAATAGTTTGTTATCTTGTGAGGCATATTCAATTTCCTCCTGGTTTTGGTGGCTATAGCCTGCTGGTGAGGTAGCATGTAAGCATGCAATGAAGCAGAATTCATATATCCATGATCAGATAGGCTAAAGCATGCTCAGACACCTAACCACAAGTCATCAAGTCAACCGTGACATTTACTTGGCTCTATTGATTTGTTTTGTGTTTCCCAAAGAAAAACTGGGACATTTTTTGTAATGTTACATTTATTAGAGAAAACCTAGAATTTTAACGGGGCAAAGAACAGCCGACTGTGTTGTGATTATAATTCTGTTGATGTATATGTATAACTCTACCAGATATACTCCCAGAATAACTCTACCAGATATACACCTAGTATAACTCTACCAGATATACTCCCAGTATAACTCTACCAGATATACTCCCAGTATAACTCTACCAGATATACTCCCAGTATAACTCTACCAGATATACACCCAGTATAACTCTACCAGATATACTCCCAGTATAACTCTACCAGATATACACCCAGAATAACTCTACCAGATATACTCCCAGAATAACTCTACCAGATATACACCCAGAATAACTCTACCAGATATACACCCAGAATAACTCTACCAGATATACACCCAGTATAACTCTACCAGATATACACCCAGAATAACTCTACCAGATATACACCCAGTATAACTCTACCAGATATACACCCAGAATAACTCTACCAGATATACACCCAGAATAACTCTACCAGATATACACCGATTATAACTCTACCAGATATACACCCAGAATAACTCTACCAGATATACACCCATTATAACTCTACCAGATATACTCCCAGAATAACTCTCACAGATATACACCCAGAATAACTCTACCAGATATACACCCAGTATAACTCTACCAGATATACACCCAGAATAACTCTACCAGATATACTCCCAGAATAACTCTACCAGATATACTCCCAGTATAACTCTACCAGATATACACCCAGTATAACTCTACCAGATATACTCCCAGTATAACTCTACCAGATATACACCCAGAATAACTCTACCAGATATACTCCCAGAATAACTCTACCAGATATACTCCCAGTATAACTCTACCAGATATACACCCAGTATAACTCTACCAGATATACACCCATTATAACTCTACCAGATATACTCCCATTATAACTCTACCAGATATACTCCCATTATAACTCTACCAGATATACTCCCAGTATAACTCTACCAGATATACACCCAGTATAACTCTACCAGATATACACCCATTATAACTCTACCAGATATACTCCCATTATAACTCTACCAGATATACTCCCATTATAACTCTACCAGATATACTCCCATTATAACTCTACCAGATATACACCCAGAATAACTCTACCAGATATACTCCCATTATAACTCTACCAGATATACACCCAGAATAACTCTACCAGATATACTCCCATTATAACTCTACCAGATATACACCCAGTATAACTCTACCAGATATACTCCCAGTATAACTCTACCAGATATACTCCCAGAATAACTCTACCAGATATTTTTTTTTTTAATTTCACCTTTATTTAACCAGGTAGGCTAGTTGAGAACACCTTTATTTAACCAGGTAGGCTGGTTGAGAACACCTTTATTTAACCAGGTAGGCTAGTTGAGAACACCTTTATTTAACCAGGTAGGCTGGTTGAGAACACCTTTATTTAACCAGGTAGGCTAGTTGAGAACACCTTTATTTAACCAGGAAGGCTAGTTGAGAACACCTTTATTTAACAAGGTAGGCTGGTTGAGAACACCTTTATTTAACCAGGTAGGCTGGTTGAGAACACCTTTATTTAACCAGGTAGGCTAGTTGAGAACACCTTTATTTAACCAGGTAGGCTAGTTGAGAACACCTTTATTTCACCAGGTAGGCTAGTTGAGAACAAGTTCTCATTTGCAACTGCGACCTGGCCAAGATAAAGCATAGCAGTGTGAACAGACAACACAGAGTTACACATGGAATAAACAATTAACAAGTCAATAACACAGTAGAAAAAAATGGGCAGTCTATATACAATGTGTGCAAAAGGCATGAGGAGGTAGGCGAATAATACAATTTTGCAGATTAACACTGGGGTGATAAATGATCAGATGGTCATGTACAGGTAGAGATATTGGTGTGCAAAAGAGCAGAAAAGTAAATAAATAAATAAAAAAAACAGTATAAAAACAGTATGGGAATGAGGTAGGTGAAAATGGGTGGACTATTTACCAATAGACTATGTACAGCTGCAGCGATCGGTTAGCTGCTCGGATAGCTGATGTTTGAAGTTGGTGAGGGAGATAAAAGTCTCCAACTTCAGCGATTTTTGCAGTTCGTTCCAGTCACAGGCAGCAGAGTACTGGAACGAAAGGCGGCCAAATGAGGTGTTGGCTTTAGGGATGATCAGTGAGATACACCTGCTGGAGCGTGTGCTACGGATGGGTGTTGCCATCGTGACCAGTGAACTGAGATAAGGCGGAGCTTTACCTAGCATGGACTTGTAGATGACCTGGAGCCAATGGGTCTGGCGACGAATATGTAGCGAGGGGCCAGCCGACTAGAGCATACAAGTCGCAGTGGTGGGTGGTATAAGGTGCTTTGGTGACAAAACGGATGGCACTATGATAGACTGCATCCAGTTTGCTGAGTAGAGTGTTGGAAGCCATTTTGTAGATGACATCGCGAAATCGAGGATCGGTAGGATAGTCAGTTTTACTAGGGTAAGCTTGGCGGCGTGAGTGAAGGAGGCTTTGTTGCGGAATAGAAAGCCGACTCTTGATTTGATTTTCGATTGGAGATGTTTGATGTGAGTCTGGAAGGAGAGTTTGCAGTCTAGCCAGACACCTAGGTACTTATAGATGTCCACATATTCAAGGTCGGAACCATCAGGGTGGTGATGCTAGTCGGGCATGCGGGTGCAGGCAGCGATCGGTTGAAAAGCATGCATTTGGTTTTACTCTCGTTTAAGAGCAGTTGGAGGCCACGGAAGGAGTGCTGTATGGCATTGAAGCTCGTTTGGAGGTTAGATAGCACAGTGTCCAATGACGGGCCGAAAGTATATAGAATGGTGTCGTCTGCGTAGAGGTGGATCAGGGAATCGCCCGCAGCAAGAGCAACATCATTGATATATACAGAGAAAAGAGTCGGCCCGAGGTGAACCCTGTGGCACCCCCATAGAGACTGCCAGAGGACCGGACAGCATGCCCTCCGATTTGACTCACTGAACTCTGTCTGCAAAGTAATTGGTGAACCAGGCAAGGCAGTCATCCGAGAAACCGAGGCTATTGAGTCTGCCGATAAGAATATGGTGATTGACAGAGTCGAAAGCCTTGGCGAGGTCGATGAAGACGGCTGCACAGTACTGTTTTTTATCGATGGCGGTAATGATGTCGTTTAGTACCTTGACTGTGGCTGAGGTGCACCCGTGACCGGCTCGGAAACCAGATTGCACAGCGGAGAAGGTACGGTGGGATTCGAGATGGTCAGTGACCTGTTTGTTGACTTGGCTTTCGAAGACCTTAGATAGGCAGGGCAGGATGGATATAGGTCTATAGCAGTTTGGGTCCAGGGTGTCTCCCCTTTGAAAAGGGGATGACTGCGGCAGCTTTCCAATCCTTGGGGATCTCAGACGATATGAAAGAGAGGTTGAACAGGCTGGTAATAGGGGTTGCGACAATGGCGGCAGATAGTTTCAGAAATAGAGGGTCCAGATTGTCAAGCCCAGCTGATTTGTACGGGTCTAGGTTTTGCAGCTCTTTCAGAACATCTGCTATCTGGATTTGGGTAAAGGAGAACCTGGAGAGGCTTGGGCGAGGAGCTGCGGGGCGGGCTGTTGGCCGAGGTTGGAGTAGCCAGGCGGAAGGCATGGCCAGCCCTTGAGAAGTGCTTATTGAAGCTTTCGATAATCGTGGATTTATCGGTGGAGACCGTGTTACCTAGCCTCAGTGCAGTGGGCAGCTGGGAGGAGGTGCTCTTGTTCTCCATGGACTTCACAGTGTCCCAGAACTTTTTGGAGTTGGAGCTACAGGATGCAAACTTCTGCCTGAAGAAGCTGGCCTTAGCTTTCCTGACTGACTGCGTGTATTGGTTCCTGACTTCCCTGAACAGTTGCATATCACGGGGGCTATTTGATGCTATTGCAGTCCGCCACAGGATGTTTTTGTGCTGGTCGAGGGCAGTCAGGTCTGGAGTGAACCAAGGGCTGTATCTGTTCTTGGTTCTGCATTTTTTGAACGGAGCATGCTTATCTAAAATGTTGAGGAAGTTACTTTTAAAGAATGACCAGGCATCCTCAACTGACGGGATGAGGTCAATGTCCTTCCAGGATACCCGGGCCAGGTCGATTAGAAAGGCCTGCTCACAGAAGTGTTTTAGGGAGTGTTTGACAGTGATGAGGGTGGTCGTTTGACTGCGGCTCCGTGGCGGATACAGGCAATGAGGCAGTGATCGCTGAGATCCTGGTTGAAGACAGCGGAGGTGTATTTGGAGGGCCAGTTGGTCAGGATGACGTCTATGAGGGTGCCCTTGTTTACAGAGTTAGGGTTGTACCTGGTGGGTTCCTTGATGATTTGAGTGAGATTGAGGGCATCTAGCTTACATTGTAGGACTGCCGGGGTGTTAAGCATATCCCAGTTTAGGTCACCTAACAGAACAAACTCTGAAGCTAGATGGGGGCGATCAATTCACAAATGGTGTCAGGGCACAGCTGGGAGCTGAGGGTGGCCGGTAGCAGGCGGCAACAGTGAGAGACTTATTTCTGGAGAGGGTAATTTTCAAAATTAGTAGTTCGAACTGTTTGGGTATGGACCTGGAAAGTATGACATTACTTTGCAGGCTATCTCTGCAGTAGACTGCAACTCCGCCCCCTTTGGTAGTTCTATCTTGACGGAAGATGTTATAGTTGGGTATGGAAATCTCTGAATTTTTGGTGGCCTTCCTGAGCCAGGATTCAGACACGGCAAGGACATCAGGGTTAGCAGAGTGTGTTAAAGCAGTGAGTAAAACAAACTTAGGAGAGGCTTCTGATGTTGACATGCATAAAACCAAGGCTTTTCGATCACAGAAGTCAACAAATGAGGGTACCTGGGGACATGCAGGGCCTGGGTTTACCTCCACATCACCGCGGAACAGAGAAGGAGTAGTATGAGGGTGCGGCTAAAGGCTATCAAAACTGGTCGCCTAGAGCATTGGGGGCAGAGGGTAAGAGGAGCAGGTTTCTGGGCATGGTAGAATATATTCAGGGCATAATGCGCAGACAGGGGTATGGTGGGGTGCGGGTACAGCGGAGGTAAGCCCAGGCACTGGGTGATGATGAGACAGGTTGCATCTCTGGACATGCTGGTTGTAATGGGTGAGGTCACCGCATGTGTGGGAGGTGGGACAAAGGAGGTAACAGGGGTATGCAGAGTGGGTCTAGGGGCTCCATTGTGAACTAAAACAATTATAACTAACCTGAACAACAGTATACAAGGTATACAGATACCAGATATACACCCAGAATAACTCTACCAGATATACTCCCATTATAACTCTACCAGATATACACCCAGAATAACTCTACCAGATATACACCCAGAATAACTCTACCAGATATACTCCCAGAATAACTCTACTCCCAGAATAACCAGATATACTCCCAGAATAATATACACCCAGTATAACTTACCAGATATACACCCAGAATAACTCTTACCAGATATACAGAATAACTCCCAGTACACCCAGAATAACTCTACCAGATATACACCCATTATAACTCTACCAGATATACAGAATAACCCAGATATATAACTCTACCAGATATACTCCCATTATAACTCTACCAGATATACTCCCATTATAACTCTACCAGATATACACCCATTATAACTCTACCAGATATACTCCCATTATAACTCTACCAGATATACTCCCAGTATAACTCTACCAGATATACACCCAGTATAACTCTACCAGATATACACCCAGTATAACTCTACCAGATATACACCCAGAATAACTCTACCAGATATACTCCCAGTATAACTGTACCAGATATACTCCCATTATAACTCTACCAGATATACTCCCATTATAACTCTACCAGATATACTCCCATTATAACTCTACCAGATATACTCCCAGTATAACTCTTACTAGATATACACACAGATATGTATGTGTATACTTTTGTACTTATTTGTACCTAATTTTATTTTTTTATACATTTTTAGGAATGTTAACCAGACAGTTTTTGGTTTTTCAGGATTTCAACTGTCTCATGATGTCGTTCAGCCCGAGTAGCCCTGCTGTATATGCCCCTGTTAAAGCCCAAGGTCTGGAAGGGCAGCTGAATGGTTCAGGGCCCCATGGTCTGGAAGGGCAGCTCAATGGTTCAGGGCCCCATGGTCCGGAGGGGCAGCTGAATGGTTCAGGGCCCCAAGGTCTGGGGGCCGCTGAATGGTTCAGGGCCCCATGGTCTGGAAGGGTAGCTGACTGGTTCAGGGCCCCATGGTCTGGGAGGGCCGCTGAATGGTTCAGGGCCCCAAAGTCCGGAGGGGCAGCTGACTCGCTGGGTCAGGCTCAAAGCCCCATGGTCTGGGAGGGCAGCTGAATGGTTCAGGGCCCCGTGGTCTGGAAGGGCAGCTGAATGGTTCAGGGCCCCATGGTCTGGAAGGGCAGCAGAATGGTTCAGGGCCCCAAGGTCCGGAGGGGCAGGTTACTCGCTGGTTCAGGCTCAAAGCCCCATGGTCTGGGAGGGCAGCTGAATGGTTAAGGGCCCAATGGCTGGCTTGTTCATGTTACGTTTCGTACGGTATGTATTAATTTGTGAATGTCCATCACCGATTTTGTGTGATATGTTTTGAATTACAATTCATATTATACTGTACGTTACGAATTTGCATGAAGTTCAATATGTTACAAATTAGCAAAACATTGGAAATATTATGAATTATTGCTAGGTGGCTAACATATTACTAGGTGGCTAACATTAGCTAGTTTGATATTTTTTTTAAGGTTAGGAGTTAGATTAAAGGGTTAAAGTTAGGTTAGGATTAGGTGATTTCAAATCAAATCAAATAAAAAAGTTTATTTGTCACGTGCACCGAATACAACAGGTGGCCTTACAGTGAAATGTTTACTTACAGACTCTAACCAATGGTGCCAAAAAAGGTATGTGTGTGTGTGTGTGTGTGTGTGTGTGTGTGTGTGATTGTGATTGTGCGTGTGTGTGTGATTGTGTGTGTGTGTGTGCGCATGTGTGTATGTGTGTAGGTAAGTAAAGAAATAAAACAACAACATTTGAAAAAAGAGTAGCAAGGCTATATACAGACACCTGTTAGTCAGGCTTATTGAGGTAGTGTGTACATGTAGGTATCGTTAAAGTGACTATGCATATACAGGTATGATGAACAGAGAGTAGCAGAAGTGTAAACAGAGGGGTTGGCGGGTGGTGGGACACAATGCAGATAGCCCGGTTAGCCAATGTGCGGGAGCACTGGTTGGTCGGGCCAATTTAGGTAGTATGTACATGAATGTATAGTTAAAGTGACTATGCATATATGATAAACAGAGAGTAGCAGCAGTGTAAAAGAGAGGTTGGGGGGGGAACACAATACAAATAGTCCGGGTAGCCATTGGTTACCTGTTCAGGAGTCTTATGGCTTGGGGGTACAACATTTTGAGGAGCCTTTTTGTCCAAGACTTGGCACTCCGGTACCGCTTGCCATGAGGTAGTAGAGAGAACAGTCTATGACTGGGGTGGGTGGGATCTTTGACAATTTTTATGGCCTTCCTCTGACACCGCCTGGTGTAGAGGTCCTGGATGGCAGGCAGCTTTTCCCGAGTGATGTACTGGGCCGTACGCACTACCCTCTGAAGAGGCCGAGCAGTTACCATACCAGGCAGTGGTACAACCGGTCAGGATGCTCTCGATGTTGCAGCTGTAGAACCTTTTGAGGATCTCAGGACCCATGCCAAATCATTTTCGTTTCCTGAGGGGGAATAGGCTTTGTCATGCCCTCTTCACAACTGTCTTAATCAAAAGGTTTGCTGTTCACTGGTGCTATATAAGATGGAAGGGAGTTCCATGCATTCATGGCTCTGTATAATACTCTACGTTTCCTTGAATTTTTCTGGACCTGGGCAATGTGGAAAGACCCTTGGATACATGTCTGGTGAGGTAAGAGTGTGTTGTGTGTTAGTGCTGTTTGTAAGCTGACTTTGCAAATTATTTTGAATTTCCAACACATTAATGTTTCTTATAAAAACAAGAAGTGACGCAGTCAGTCTTTCCTCAGAATCTTAGCCAAGCGAGACTGGCATGCATAGTATTAATATTAGCCATCTGACTACAATGAAATCAATATGTGAAGGGTTAGGTTAAAAAGGTTATGGTTAGGGATAGGGGAAGGGTTAGCTAACATGCTAAGCAGTTGCAAAGTAACAAAAAAGTAGTAAGTAGTTGAAAAGTTGCTAATTAGCTTAAATTGTCCGTGATGAGATTAAAACTCCGCAATCTTTGGATTGCTAGACGTTTGTATTATACGCCAGCCTCATCCCCTCTGACCAACCACCCTCCTTTCGTTTTTGCCTTTAGAAACCATCTGTCTTACGTAACCATACCAAACGTAACATACCAAACGTAACATATCAAACTAAATGGAGAGTTTGGGTTTACGTACAGAATAATACGTAATGCTCTGAGACCGGGTTGACCCCCCAGGACACCATGCTCACAAGGCTGATGGGGAAGACAGGGACCTTTGAACTTCAGCTGAGCCCAGGTCTGGGCTCCACAAACAAACAAAAAATCATCTCCATGGCATTTGGGGAAGTGTCACTAGTTCACACCCCAGAAAAAACTGCAACACAATGTGTTCTGCAGAGGTCTAAGGCACTGCAAGAAGCGCCACTACAGTCCCGTGATTGGGAGTCCCATAGGGCTGCGCACAATTGGCCCAGCGTCGTCCGGGTTTGGTGGGGTGTAGGCCGTCATTGTAAATAAGAATTTGTTCATGACTGACTTGCCTATTTTTAAATAAAAGATAAATAACAAAATAAAAAAAATATGAATAAATGTAAGCCTGTGGATGGGAGGAGATACTAAAGTTGGCATGTACTTCTAGAATGTAAGCCTGTGGATGGGAGGAGATACTAAAGTTGGCATGTACTTCTAGAATGTAAGCCTGTGGATGGGAGGAGATACTAAAGTTGGCATAAATGTAAGCCTGTGGAAGGAGATACTAAAGTTGGCATGTACTTCTAGAATGTAAGCCTGTGGATGGGAGGAGATACTAAAGTTGGCATGTACTTCTAGAATGTAAGCCTGTGGATGGGAGGAGATACTAAATGTACTTCTTGGCCTGTGGATGTACTTCTAGAATGTAAGCCTAGAATGGATGGGAGGAGATACTAAAGTTGGCATGTACTTCTAGAATGTAAGCCTGTGGATGGGAGGAGAGTTGGCATGAGAATGTAAGCCTGTGGATGGGAGGAAAGTAGAATGGCCTGTGGATGCATGTACTTCTAGAATGTAAGCCTGTGGATGGGAGGAGATACTAAAGTTGGCATGTACTTCTAGAATGTAAGCCTGTGGATGGGAGGAGATACTAAAGTTGGCATGTACTTCTAGAATGTAAGCCTGTGGATGGGAGGAGATACTAAAGTTGGCATGTACTTCTAGAATGGCCTGTGGATGATACTAAAGTTGGCATGTACTTCTAGAATGTAAGCCTGTGGATGGGAGGAGATACTAAAGTTGGCATGTACTTCTAGAATGTAAGCCTGTGGATGGGAGGAGTAAGCCTGTGGATGGGAGGAGATACTAAAGTTGGCATGTACTTCTAGAATGTAAGCCTGTGGATGGGAGGAGATACTAAAGTTGGCATGTACTTCTAGAATGTAAGCCTGTGGATGGGAGGAGATACTAAAGTTGGCATGTACTTCTAGAAGTAAGCCTGTGGATGTAGTTGGCAGCTTCTGTGGATGGGAGGAGATACTAAAGTTGGCATGTACTTCTAGAATGTAAGCCTGTGGATGGGAGGAGATACTAAAGTTGGCATGTACTTCTAGAATGTAAGCCTGTGGATGGGAGGAGATACTAAAGTTGGCATGTACTTCTAGAATGTAAGCCTGTGGATGGGAGGAGATACTAAAGTTGGCATGTACTTCTAGAATGTAAGCCTGTGGATGGGAGGAGATACTAGAAAAGCCTGTGGATGGGAGGAGATACTAAAGTTGGCATGTACTTCTAGAATGTAAGCCTGTGGATGGGAGGAGATACTAAAGTTGGCATGTACTTCTAGAATGTAAGCCTGTGGATGGGAGGAGATACTAAAGTTGGCATGTACTTCTAGAATGTAAGCCTGTGGATGGGAGGAGATACTAAAGTTGGCATGTACTTCTAGAATGTAAGCCTGTGGATGGGAGGAGATACTAAAGTTGGCATGTACTTCTAGAATGTAAGCCTGTGGATGGGAGGAGATACTAAAGTTGGCATGTACTTCTAGAATGTAAGCCTGTGGATGGGAGGAGATACTAAAGTTGGCATGTACTTCTAGAATGTAAGCCTGTGGATGGGAGGAGATACTAAAGTTGGCATGTACTTCTAGAATGTAAGCCTGTGGATGGGAGGAGATACTAAAGTTGGCATGTACTTCTAGAATGTAAGCCTGTGGATGGGAGGAGATACTAAAGTTGGCATGTACTTCTATGTAAGCCTGTGGATGGGAGGAGATACTAAAGTTGGCATGTACCTAGAATGTAAGCCTGTGGATGGGAGGAGATACTAAAGTTGGCATGTACTTCTAGAATGTAAGCCTGTGGATGGGGGGAGGAGATACTAAAGTTGGCATGTACTTCTAGAATGTAAGCCTGTGGATGGGAGGAGATACTAAAGTTGGCATGTACTTCTAGAATGTAAGCCTGTGGATGGGAGGAGATACTAAAGTTGGCATGTACTTCTAGAATGTAAGCCTGTGGATGGGAGGAGATACTAAAGTTGGCATGTACTTCTAGAATGTAAGCCTGTGGATGGGAGGAGATACTAAAGTTGGCATGTACTTCTAGAATGTAAGCCTGTGGATGGGAGGAGATACTAAAGTTGGCATGTACTTCTAGAATGTAAGCCTGTTGGATGTACTTCTAGAATGTAAGCCTGTGGATGGGAGGAGATACTAAAGTTGGCATGTACTTCTAGAATGTAAGCCTGTGGATGGGAGGAGATACTAAAGTTGGCATGTACTTCTAGAATGTAAGCCTGTGGATGGGAGGAGATACTAAAGTTGGCATGTACTTCTAGAATGTAAGCCTGTGGATGGGAGGAGATACTAAAGTTGGCATGTACTTCTAGAATTTCCCCACAGGCATTTCAATAGGCACGTACAATTTGTTTAAGCTTCCTGTGGTAAATGGAGAACTCAGTTGTGATTATCATATATTTAATTATGCAAATAGTAATTTACATTTCTCTCATAATTATGTCACTTGGCAAAGGTAATTCTAGAGGAGAGGGAAACTGATATTTAGGAATTTAAATGTTTTATTGCACTAATGTGAATTTGAGACTTGACATGTTGATGTGATTGTCACATCAAAAACATCAATCCTATGCTTTTTAATACAGTGGTATTTACCTTGTACCTGGATCAACGGCTGTTTCACATTTAGAAACTCGATACCGTCTCTAACCCGATAATGTTTAATCCTTTTCTTCAATACATTAATATGTCTACAATACGCCTCCTCCTGACCTTCGTTTTTCTTCTCTCTCCAATGCTGGCACACCCAAAGTGGAATAAAACACAATGAATGATTTCAATGACCTTGACCCTGCTCAGCGTTTAGGTCTGGGCCAGATATTGCGGCGGTGGATCTGAGGATTTTTACTAGCGGCATTTTACTAGAACCTTTGTGCTGGCTCATATCACATTGAGGTATTTTTTTATTTAATTATTTTGAATTACCCTTGCTTGGCTTGACTTTAAAACCCCACACAAGAACATCAGACTACCACTGCTGCTACCAACGACCCTCTCCTGCACTATAACTTTCACAGCGCTCACAATCCAAAGCATCTGAAGGAACTTATAGTGGAGGGCGAGAGAAAGAAACACATTTGCAACTGAAAATATGTTTTTTTTAAAGAAAAGGGTTTCAAAACGAGTTTTTTTGGGGGGGGGGGGAACACATACACATTGTGCCAAATCAAATCAAATCAAATTGTATTTGTCACATACACATGGTTAGCAGATGTTAATGCGAGCGTAGCGAAATGCTTGTGCTTCTAGTTCCGACAATGCAGTGATAACCAACAAGTAATCTAACTAACAATTCCAAAACTACTGTCTTATACTCAGTGTAAGGGGATAAGGAATATGTACATAAGGATATATGAATGAGTGATGGTACAGAGCAGCATACAGTAGATGGTATCGAGTACAGTATATACATATGAGATGAGTATGTAGACAAAGTAAACAAAGTGGCATAGTTAAAGTGGCTAGTGACATAAGGATGCAGTCGATGATCTAGAGTACAGTACATACGTATGCATATGAGATGAATAATGTAGGGTAAGTAACATTATATAAGGTAGCATTGTTTAAAGTGGCTAGTGATATATTTACATCATTTCCCATCAATTCCCATTATTAAAGTGGCTGGAGTTGGGTCAGTGTCAATGACAGTGTGTTGGCAGCAGCCACTCAATGTTAGTGGTGGCTGTTTAACAGTCTGATGGCCTTGAGATAGAAGCTGTTTTTCAGTCTCTCTTGGAAGATAATGCGGTCTACATTTGATTGTGAGGAATTCTAAATCAGGTGAACAGAAGGATTTGAGTTGGCTAATGGTACAGCAGAATGTGAGCTCGTGTTAAACTACTGTGTCTTCCGTGCAGTTAGTGAGGGATCTAGTCTTCCTGCTAAGTTACGCTTTAAGGCCAAGGTCCCCCGAGGACATGATTATGAATGAAATAGCGTAAATAGTCATGCAAATTCAATGCCACCAACTATCGCTCTGTAGGTCTACTGTTATAGAGCCTTAAAACTTCATGGTCGCCTGGAGAAATTAAATGGAGAAACAGGACGTTGCAAAATGGGACAGAGTTATGTGATCACCAGGATACGAGGTCAGGATGAAAATACAGTCAATTATTACTTTTATTTTGGTGTTGTTGAATTTATTCACCCCTTTGGCGTAGTAAAATGCTATTTTTAAATTTTATATAAACATATGACATTATCTAAATATGTCTGCCATTCCAAAATACCTTTTGGAATACCAGCTGTGCAGATCATGTGTGGTAATTAATATCTCCAGGCTCGGATGCTTGTCATTATCCGTTTACACTAAGTCTCAGGTAAGGTGTTATTTCCCGTGGTAAGATACCACCGCCTTGTCATTGAATGGTGAGGATTTCTGTGTCGCAGACCGACTGTCAGGTCCCCAAAAACCATAGCTCTGTCATTCACCATCAGTGTTGGGTATGCTCCACAATTATTGCAACAGGGGAAAAAAACAGGTGTGTCTCGTCTAGCCCATACTTCAAAGAGCTCAGTTGCCCTTTGAAGTTGAGTAAACCAGTACCTGGGCAGCAACAGATAGAAAATCAATCCCATTTGCCAGTAATTCTCCCCTTTCAAAATGGTGCAAAGCAAATAGGAGAGTAAAGAACAGATGAAATAGGAAACAGAATGTGTTAAGTGGACTCTTTCATCGCCTGTAATCTTCCCACTGCTTGAAACGCCGAACACAAACTCAAACACTGCGGTCGGACACAACAATGGCCTTTTCAGCGAGCGGTGAACAGAGTTCCACGTGGATCCCTATTCTATGTGATTCTTTGTGCTTTATCCAGTTATTCAAATCAGTATAAACGGTAATGTGTCATTTTAGGAGGGGGAAAACACTGAAATGCTTTGATATGGGGAGACAAAAGAGAGGAGAACAGGCATAAAGCCTGATGGAAAAACATACACAATCCACTGTTCCTTTCTAGTGTGGTTTAATATTCCTCTGGAGGAGAAGTTGGGGAGAGAGAGAAGCTCCTCTTTGGGAGAGGTTGGGGAGACAGAGAAGCTCCTCTGTGGGAGAGGATGGGGAGACAGAGAAGCTCCTCTTTGGGAGAGGTTGGGGAGACAGAGAAGCTCCTCTGTGGGAGAGGTTGGGGAGACAGAGAAGCTCCTCTGTGGGAGAGGTTGGGGAGACAGAGAAGCTCCTCTTTGGGAGAGGTTGGGGAGACAGAGAAGCTCCTCTTTGGGAGAGGTTGGGGAGAGAGAGAAGCTCCTCTGTGGGAGAGGTTGGGGAGACAGAGAAGCTCCTCTTTGGGAGAGGTTGGGGAGAGAGAGAAGCTCCTCTGTGGGAGAGGTTGGGGAGACAGAGAAGCTCCTCTTTGGGAGAGGTTGGGGAGACCTAGTAGCTCCTCTGTGGGAGAAGTTGGGGAGACAGATAAGCTCCTCTGTGGGAGAGGTTGGAGAGACAATAAGCTCCTCTGTGGGAGAGGTTGGAGAGACGGAGAGGCTCCTCTGTGAGAGAAGTCGGGGAGAGAGAGAAGCTCCTCTGGGGGAGTAGTTGGGGAGAGAGAGAAGCTCCTCTGTGGGAGAGGTGGGGAGACAGAGTAGCTCCTCTTTGGGAGAGGTTGGGGAGACAGAGAAGCTCCTCTGTGGGAGAGGTTGGGGAGAGAGAGATGCTCCTCTGTGGGAGAAGTTGGGGAGACAATAAGCTCCTCTGTGGGAGAGGTTGGAGAGACAGAGAGGCTCCTCTCTGGGAGAAGTTGGGGAGACAGATAAGCTCCTCTGTGGGAGAGGTTGGAGAGACAATAAGCTCCTCTGTGGGAGAGGTTGGAGAGACGGAGAGGCTCCTCTGTGAGAGAAGTCGGGGAGAGAGAGAAGCTCCTCTGGGGGAGTAGTTGGGGAGAGAGAGAAGCTCCTCTGTGGGAGAGGTGGGGAGACAGAGTAGCTCCTCTTTGGGAGAGGTTGGGGAGACAGAGAAGCTCCTCTGTGGGAGAGGTTGGGGAGAGAGAGATGCTCCTCTGTGGGAGAAGTTGGGGAGACAATAAGCTCCTCTGTGGGAGAGGTTGGAGAGACAGAGAGGCTCCTCTCTGGGAGAAGTTGGGGAGACAGATAAGCTCCTCTGTGGGAGAGGTTGGGGAGACAGAGAAGCTCCTCTGTGGGAGAGGTTAGGGAGACAGAGAAGCTCCTCTGTGGGAGAGGTTGGGGAGAGAGAGAAGCTCCTCTGTGGGAGAGGTTGGGGAGACAGAGTAGCTCCTCTGTGGGAGAGGTTGGGGAGAGAGAGAAGCTCCTCTGTGGGAGAGGTTGGGGAGACAGAGATGCTCCTCTGTGGGAGAGGTTGGGGAGAGAGAGAAGCTCCTCTGAGCTGTATAAGGCCATAAGCAAATAAGTAAATTCTCATCCATATGCAGCACTCATATTGGCCAGTGATTTTAATGCAGGAAATCTGCCATCCGGTTTACCACATTTCTACCAGCACGTCACCTGTGCAACTAGAGGTGAAAAAAACCTCTAGATCACCTTTATTCCACACACAGAGATGCATACAAAGCTCTCCCTTGCCTTACATATGGCAAATCTGACGATAATTATATCTTCCTGATACCTGCTTACAAGCAAGAACTCAAACAGGAAGTACCAGTGATGCACTTAATACGTAAGTGGTCTGATGAAGCAGATGCTAAACTACAGGACTGTTTCGCTGTTTCGCAAGATTGAGCAGTTTACCACATCAGTCACTGGCTTCATTAATAAGTGCATCGACGACATCGTCCCTATAGTGACCGTACATACGTACATATCCCAACCAGAATCAATCGATTACAGGCAACATCCGCACTGAGCTAAAGACTAGAGCTGCCGCATTGAAAGAGCGGGACACTAACCCGGGCGCTTATAAGAAGTCCTGCTACGCCCTCCGCCAATCCATCAAACTGGCAAAGTGTCATTACAGGACTAAATTCAAATTCTACTGCACCAGCTCAGACGCTGCTCGTCGGACGTGGCAGGGCTGGCAAACTATCACAGATTACAAACGAAAACTCAGCCACAAGATGCCAAGTGATGCGAGCCTACCAGATGAGGTAAATGCCTTCTATGCTAGCTTCGAGATCACCAGCTGTTCTGGCAAGTAACACTGAAACATGCATGAGAGCATCAGCTGTTCTGGATGACTGTGTGCTCATTCTCTCAGTAGCAGATATGAGTAAAACCTTTAAACAGGTTAACATTCCCAAGGCCACAGGGCCAGATGGATTACCAGAATACATACTTAGAGCATGTGCTGACCAAGCTAGCAACTGTCTTCACTGACATTTTCAACCTCTCCCGTACCCAGTCTGTAATACCTACATGTTTCAAGCAGACCACCATAGTCCCTGTGCCCAAGAACACCAAGATAACCTGTCTAAATGACTATCGCACCATAGCACTCACATCTGTAGCCAAGAAATGCTTTGAAAGGCTGGTCATGGCTCACATCAACACTATCATTACAGATACTCTGGACCCATTCCAATTCGCATACCCCCTCAACAGATCTACAAATGATACAATCTCTATTGCACTCTGCAGTGCCTTTTCCTATTTGGACAAAAAGAAAACCTCTGTGAGAATGCTGATCATTGACTACAGCTCAGGTTTCAACACAATAGTGCCCTCCAAGCTCATGACTAAGCTAAGGACCATGGGACTGAACACCTCCCTCTGCAACTGGATTCTAGACTTCCTGATCGGACACCCCTAGCTGGTGAGGGTAGGCATATATCCGCCATGCTGACCCTCAACACGGGCACTCCTCAGGGGTACGTGCTTAGCCTCTCTTGAGTAGGGGGCAGTATTTTTCACCTCCGGATAAAAAGCGTGCCCAAATTAAACTGCCTGCTTACTCAGGCCCATAAGCTACGATATGCTAATAATGAGTAGATTTGGATAGGAAACACTCTACCGTTTCCAAAACTGTTAAAATAATGTCTGTGAGTATAACAAAACAGATATGGCAGGCTGGAAACTGGAGGGAAATCCAACTAGAAAGTACAATTATTTTGAAAGGCTGTTTTTCCATTGAAAGCCTATCCACCATACAAAGACTTAGGACCCAGTTCACGATCTCTATGGCTTCCTCAACATGTGGCCAGACTTAGTGTACAGTGGACATTTCCAGACATGAGCCAAGCGCGTGATCGGGAGCGTGCCGTTCTTGTTTCTCCTTTTCTATTGACGAAGCTTTTGTCTGGTTGAAATATTATTGATTATTTATGGCAAAAACAACATGAGGATTGACTTTAAACATCGTTTGACATGTTTCTACGAACTTTTACTGGACTCTATAAAAACTTTTCGTCTGGATGTTGTGAGCGGGCATTGTGCCTTTGGATTACTGATATAAACACACCAATAGAGGGACATTATCGAACAAAATAACCATGTTATTACCTGGTACTTCCTGTATATAACCATGTTATTACCTGGTACTTCCTGTATATAACCATGTTATTACCTGGTACTTCCTGTATATAGCCATGTTATTACCTGGTACTTCCTGTATATAGCCATGTTATTACCTGGTACTCTCTGTATATAACCATGTTATTTCCTGGTATCTGTATGTAGCCATGTTATTACCTGGTACTCTGTGTATATAGCCATGTTATTACCTGGTACTTCCTTTATATAGCCATGTTATTACCTGGTACTTCCTGTATATAGCCATGTTATTACCTGGTACTCCCTGTATATAGCCATGTTATTACCTGGTACTCTGTGTATATAGCCATGTTATTACCTGGTACTCTGTGTATGTAGCCATGTTATTACCTGGTACTCTGTGTATATAGCCATGTTATTACCTGGTACTCTGTGTATATAGCCACGTTATTACCTGGGACTCCCTGTATATAGCCATGTTATTACCTGGAACTCTGTGTACATGACCATGTTATTACCTGGTACTTTGTGTATATAGCCATGTTATTACCTGGGACTCCCTGTATATAGCCATGTTATTACTTGGTACTCTGTGTATATAGCCATGTTATTACCTGGTACTCTGTGTATATAGCCATGTTATTACCTGGTACTCTGTGTATATAGCCATGTTATTACCTGGTACTCCCTGTATATAGCCATGTTATTACCTGGTACTCTGTGTATGTAGCCATGTTATTACCTGGTATATAGGCCATGTTATTACCTGGTACTCTGTGTATATAGCCATGTTATTACCTGGTACTCCCTGTATATAGCCATGTTATTACCTGGTACTCCCTGTATATGGCCATGTTATTACCTGGTACTCTGTGTTTATAGCCATGTTATTACCTGGTACTCTGTGTATATAGCCATGTTATTACCTGGTACTCTGTGTATATAGCCATGTTATTACCTGGTACTCTGTGTATATAGCAATGTTATTACCTGGTACTCCCTGTATATAGCCATGTTATTACCTGGTACTCTGTGTATATAGCCATGTTATTACCTGGTACTCTGTGTATATAGCCATGTTATTACCTGGTACTCTGTGTATATAGCCATGTTATTACCTGGTACTCTGTGTATATAGCCATGTTATTACCTGGTACTTCCTGTATATAGCCATGTTATTACCTGGTACTTCCTGTATATATCCATGTTATTACCTGGTACTCCCTGTATATAGCCATGTTATTACCTGGTTCTTCCTGTATATAGCCATGTTATTACCTGGTACTTCCTGTATATAGCCATGTTATTACCTGGTACTTCCTGTATATAACCATGTTATTATCTGGTACTTCCTGTATATAGCCATGTTATTACATGGTACTCTGTGTATATAGCCATGTTATTACCTGGGACTTCCTGTATATAGCCATGTTATTACCTGGTACTCTGTGTATATAGCCATGTTATTACCTGGTACTCTGTGTATATAGCCATGTAATTACCTGGCACTCTGTGTATATAACCATGTTATTACCTGGGACTCCCTGTATATAGCCATGTTATTACCTGGTACTCTGTGTATATAGCCATGTTATTACCTGGTACTCTGTGTATATAGCCATGTTATTACCTGGTACTCTGTATATAGCCATGTTATTACCTGGTACTCCCTGTATATAGCCATGTTATTACCTGGTACTCTGTGTATATAGCCATGTTATTACCTGGTACTCTGTGTATATAGCCATGTTATTACCTGGTACTTCCTGTATATAGCCATGTTATTACCTGGTACTCCCTGTATATAGCCATGTTATTACCTGGTACTTCCTGTATATAGCCATGTTATTACCTGGTACTCTGTGTATATAGCCACGTTATTACCTGGGATTCCCTGTATATAGCCATGTTATTACCTGGAACTCTGTGTACATGGCCATGTTATTACCTCGTACTTTGTGTATATAGCCATGTTATTACCTGGGACTCCCTGTATATAGCCATGTTATTACCTGGTACTCTGTGTATATAGCCATGTTATTACCTGGTACTCTGTGTATATAGCCATGTTAATACCTGGTACTTCCTGTATATAACCATGTTATTACCTGGTACTTCCTGTATATAACCATGTTATTACCTGGTACTTCCTGTATATAACCATGTTATTACCTGGTACTCTGTGTATATAGCCATGTTATTACCTGGTACTCTGTGTATATAGCCATGTTATTACCTGGTACTTCCTGTATATAGCCATGTTATTACCTGGTACTCCTGTATATAGCCATGTTATTACCTGGTACTCCCTGTATATAGCCATGTTATTACCTGGTACTCTGTGTATATAGCCACGTTATTACCTGGGATTCCCTGTATATAGCCATGTTATTACCTGGAACTCTGTGTACATGGCCATGTTATTACCTGGTACTTTGTGTATATAGCCATGTTATTACCTGGGACTCCCTGTATATAGCCATGTTATTACCTGGTACTCTGTGTATATAGCCATGTTATTACCTGGTACTCTGTGTATATAGCCATGTTATTACCTGGTACTTCCTGTATATAACCATGTTATTACCTGGTACTTCCTGTATATAACCATGTTATTACCTGGTACTTCCTGTATATATGTTATTACCTGGTACTCTGTGTATGTAGCCATGTTATTACCTGGTACTCTGTGTATATAGCCATGTTATTACCTGGTACTCTGTGTATATAGCCATGTTATTACCTGGGACTCTGTGTATATATGACCATGTTATTACCTGGTACATGTTATTACCCTGTATATAGCCATGTTATTACCTGGTACTCTGTGTATATAGCCATGTTATTACCTGGTACTCTGTGTATATAGCCATGTTATTACCTGGTACTCTGTGTATATAGCCATGTTATTACCTGGTACTCCCTGTATATAGCCATGTTATTACCTGGTACTCTGTGTATATAGCCATGTTATTACCTGGTACTCTGTGTATGTAGCCATGTTATTACCTGGTACTCCCTGTATATGGCCATGTTATTACCTGGTACTCTGTGTATATAGCCATGTTATTACCTGGTACTCCCTGTATATAGCCATGTTATTACCTGGTACTCCCTGTATATGGCCATGTTATTACCTGGTACTCTGTGTTTATAGCCATGTTATTACCTGGTACTCTGTGTATATAGTCATGTTATTACCTGGTACTCTGTGTATATAGCCATGTTATTACCTGATACTCTGTGTATATAGCAATGTTATTACCTGGTACTCCCTGTATATAGCCATGTTATTACCTGGTACTCTGTGTATATAGCCATGTTATTACCTGGTACTCTGTGTATATAGCCATGTTATTACCTGGTACTCTGTGTATATAGCCATGTTATTACCTGGTACTCTGTGTATATAGCCATGTTATTACCTGGTACTTCCTGTATATAGCCATGTTATTACCTGGTACTTCCTGTATATATCCATGTTATTACCTGGTACTCCCTGTATATAGCCATGTTATTACCTGGTTCTTCCTGTATATAGCCATGTTATTACCTGGTACTTCCTGTATATAGCCATGTTATTACCTGGTACTTCCTGTATATAACCATGTTATTATCTGGTACTTCCTGTATATAGCCATGTTATTACATGGTACTCTGTGTATATAGCCATGTTATTACCTGGGACTCCCTGTATATAGCCATGTTATTACCTGGTACTCTGTGTATATAGCCATGTTATTACCTGGTACTCTGTGTATATAGCCATGTAATTACCTGGCACTCTGTGTATATAACCATGTTATTACCTGGGACTCCTGTATATAGCCATGTTATTACCTGGTACTCTGTGTATATAGCCATGTTATTACCTGGTACTCTGTGTATATAGCCATGTTATTACCTGGTACTCTGTATATAGCCATGTTATTACCTGGTACTCCCTGTATATAGCCATGTTATTACCTGGTACTCTGTGTATATAGCCATGTTATTACCTGGTACTCTGTGTATATAGCCATGTTATTACCTGGTACTTCCTGTATATAGCCATGTTATTACCTGGTACTCCCTGTATATAGCCATGTTATTACCTGGTACTTCCTGTATATAGCCATGTTATTACCTGGTACTCTGTGTATATAGCCACGTTATTACCTGGGATTCCCTGTATATAGCCATGTTATTACCTGGAACTCTGTGTACATGGCCATGTTATTACCTGGTACTTTGTGTATATAGCCATGTTATTACCTGGGACTCCCTGTATATAGCCATGTTATTACCTGGTACTCTGTGTATATAGCCATGTTATTACCTGGTACTCTGTGTATATAGCCATGTTATTACCTGGTACTTCCTGTATATAACCATGTTATTACCTGGTACTTCCTGTATATAACCATGTTATTACCTGTTACTTCCTGTATATAACCATGTTATTACCTGGGACTCCCTGTATATAACCATGTTATTACCTGGTACTTCCTGTATATAACCATGTTATTACCTGGTACTCTGTGTATATAGCCATGTTATTACCTGGTACTTCCTGTATATAGCCATGTTATTACCTGGTACTTCCTGTATATATCCATGTTATTACCTGGTACTCCCTGTATATAGCCATGTTATTACCTGGTACTTCCTGTATATAGCCATGTTATTACCTGGTACTTCCTGTATATAACCATGTCATTATCTGGTACTTCCTGTATATAGCCATGTTATTACATGGTACTCTGTGTATATAGCCATGTTATTACCTGGGACTCCCTGTATATAGCCATGTTATTACCTGGTACTCTGTGTATATAGCCATGTTATTACCTGGTACTCTGTGTATATAGCCATGTAATTACCTGGCACTCTGTGTATATAGCCATGTAATTACCTGGCACTCTGTGTATATAACCATGTTATTACCTGGGACTCCTGTATATAGCCATGTTATTACCTGGTACTCTGTGTATATAGCCATGTTATTACCTGGTACTCTGTGTATATAGCCATGTTATTACCTGGTACTCTGTATATAGCCATGTTATTACCTGGTACTCCCTGTATATAGCCATGTTATTACCTGGTACTCTGTGTATATAGCCATGTTATTACCTGGTACTCTGTGTATATAGCCATGTTATTACCTGGTACTTCCTGTATATAGCCATGTTATTACCTGGTACTCCCTGTATATAGCCATGTTATTACCTGGTACTTCCTGTATATAGCCATGTTATTACCTGGTACTCTGTGTATATAGCCACGTTATTACCTGGGATTCCCTGTATATAGCCATGTTATTACCTGGAACTCTGTGTACATGGCCATGTTATTACCTGGTACTTTGTGTATATAGCCATGTTATTACCTGGGACTCCCTGTATATAGCCATGTTATTACCTGGTACTCTGTGTATATAGCCATGTTATTACCTGGTACTCTATTACCTGGTACTTCCTGTATATATACCATGTTATTACCTGGTACTTCCTGTATATAACCATGTTATTACCTGGGACTCCCTGTATATAACCATGTTATTACCTGGTACTTCCTGTATATAACCATGTTATTACCTGGTACTCTGTGTATATAACCATGTTATTACCTGGTACTTCCTGTATATAGCCATGTTATTACCTGGTACTTCCTGTATATAGCCATGTTATTACCTGGGACTTCCTGTATATAGCCATGTTATTACCTGGTACTTCCTGTATATAACCATGTTATTACCTGGTACTTCCTGTACATAACCATGTATTCGTTACTCTGATTATGACTTTTATTGTTACATGTTTTAACATTCTATTATTTCCCTATTTTCTTTCAACTCAAATCAAAATGTATTTGTCACATGCTCCGAATGCAACAGGTTCACCTTACAGTGAAATGCTTATGCAACAGGTTCACCTTACAGTGAAATGCTTATGCAACAGGTTCACCTTACAGTGAAATGCTTATGCAACAGGTTCACCTTACAGTGAAATGCTTATGCAACAGGTTCACCTTACAGTGAAATGTTTGCCATAAGCCATGTTAATGGTACTAAAGGTACTGCATTGGTGTAAACATATTTTTTTTTAGCAAGAGATAGAACTTGTATAGCCTAAGAAAGTAGCAGAAATGCACAGAAAGTAGTTTTAAATGCATTTTATTGAAGGGAAACAATAACAGTATTTTTTGGCAACATCGTGATATATTCTTAAATACTGTACAATGAGGAATTCAACTACAAAATACTAGTCTTCTCACATTTTTTAACCAAACAACAACAATAAATAAGAATAAAATAAGATAAAAGATAGAAAACAAAAACATGCAGAACATAAATCAATCAACTCTAATTAGCACATGTAGAACAGTATGCATGTATGTGTCACGTTCTGACCTTCTTTTGTTATGTCGTTGTTTTAGTATGGTCAGGGTGTGAGTTGGGTGGGTTGTCTATGTTCCTTTTTCTACGTGGTGTTTTTGTGTTTGGCCTGGTATGGTTCTCATTCAGAGGCAGGTGTCGTTAGTTGTCTCTGATTGAGAATCATACTTAGGTAGCCTTTTCCCACCTGTGTTTCGTGGGTGATTGCGCATTGGTCCTCACCTTCTTCCACCACCACGAGCGTTACAGTATGCATGGACATTGCAGATGTATTTCTCACATGTGCAGCAGATATTATTTGTTTTACAGTCCTTCTTTGAATTGGCATCTCCTCCTCTTGCCTGCCCCAGCTGCAACCTCAGGTGGATCAGGACAAGATTCAGACCCCTGAACAGCTTTCACAAGCGCTGCAGAGGCCGCTGTGCGGGGGAGACGCTCCCTTATTTGATTGTGTGGGATTACAAGTGCCTTTCCCAGCTGCTCCGGGAACACCCTCCTCTTGTTCGCTTATCAGGCATCCAGGTAGGGTTGATCTTGTTCCATATCACGAAGGCATTGTATGAGGACACATCAATGATATTATGAAAGATGACCAGGTGCCAGTGGGCAGTCATCCTCCTGCAGCTGTAAGTTCCAATCTCCTTGTCCAGGTTGTCCACGCCTCCTTTGTTGTGGTTGTAGTCCAGGATGATGGCTGGCTTCCTGTCCTCACGATCACCGATCTCAGCCATTTTGTGCAGTGTGCTCAGGAGGACCACATTCTTGTTCGTCTTTGGGAGGTAAGAGACTAGAGTAGTGGTGGGGGTGAAGGCAAACTTTGATGAGAAGGCCTCTCTCCCCCTTGTTGTCAGGAGTGCAGGGGGGAGCTCAGGGTTGTTCTTTCTAACTGTGCCAAACCTCAATTTCTAATTGTTTGTGTGTGTGTGTGTGTGTGTCTTTGTGGTTTTTGTGGTGTGTAAATTATTTTAAAACTGTCGGGTAAAAAATGACATCAGACAATCTTTGTACCCTGGTGATGTACAGCTTTCATGGAAATACGAACAAAGGCGATGTTTCACTTTTTCTAATGTTGGGGTCACTCTAGGAAAATTCATCTGTGCTGTTAAACGTAGTGGTGGGACATTTTTTACCCTTACGACAACACAAGAGTTAAACTTTATTTAACCAGGAAGGGCTCATTGAGATTTGAAATCTCTTTTTATGAGCGCCTTGGCCAAGATATGCAGCATCAAGTTACAATTACAGACAGACAACATGAAAACCTGCAAGTAATCTAGTAAAAAACATAGAAATCACAGGAGTACAACAAAATCATAAAATAGCAAATTAAAAACATTGACAGGTCAAGGAATCAGAATCAAACTGCTTCATCAATGTTTTAGACCAATCGGAACAAGCTCTTCCAGCTTAAAACCTTTTGTTAAGCCAATGGCACCATGCACATAAAAGCCCTTTTACCAAATTTAGGCTTTGAAAATGAAAGTATACCAGTGACTGAGCCTACGAGTGACTAGAGAAGGCCAGCCAACCCTGGTAAATAAAAGTGTAGTGGTGCATAAGGGTTTTACAGTTTCAAATAAAACTCACTGCTCCATGGTAAAGGGTGTCAATTGATCTCAAACACAGAGCAGAAGCGTTTACATATAGAATATCACCATAGTCTAGTATTGGCATAAATGTAGCTAATACTAGCCTCCTGGCTTCAAAAGAGAAACAGGCCTTATTCCTAAAATAAAATCCCAACTTCAGCTTCAATTATTATTATTATTATTTTTTATTTTTTTTTTTTTTTTATTTTGTAAATTGTTGAATTAGCAATTCAAAATCCACAATATTTATATGAGGTTACAGTCTCAATCCCATTGCCCTGACAGGTAGTAATAGGTGAAAGGTTCAGGGGTCTATTTCTAGCTTTGGAAAACACCATTAGCTCAGTTTTGTCTGTATTGAGGATAAGCCTTAATTGACACAAGGTATGTTGAACAGTATAAAAAGCAGTTTGCATGTTCTGGAAAGCTTTTGTAAGAGACGAGGCACAACAGTAAATAACAGTATCATCGGCATAAATGTGAAGTTGTGCATTTTGCAACTGTTTGCCTAAATTATTTATTTAAATAGTGAACAAGAGGGGACGAAGTTACAGAGCCCTCGGGCATACCAATACAGACTTAATTTAACAGGCATGAGCCCATCAAATTGAATGCAGTTCTATCAGACAGATAGTTAGCAAACCATGCAACTGCATGCTCCGAAAGACCTACACTCGACAATCTCTGCCTTAGTATAGCATGATCAACTGGATGAAAAGCCTTAGAGAGATCACTACAAAGTGAGACAGTGCTGTTTTTCTTCAAGGGCTTCAGTGATATAATTTAAAACCTTCATGGCTGCTGTAATTGTGCTGTGCTTCTTCCTGAAGCCCGATTGGTACATTGATAAAATAGAGTTGGTATATAAAAATTATTTTAGCTGTTCACTAACAATGGTTTAAAGTATTTTCACCAGGGGTGACAGCTTTGAGATTGGCCTATAATTATTTTTAAAAGTTGAATCTCCCCCTTTTAAAAGTGGTAGGACAAATGCTGATATCCAGATCCTTGGAATTTCATTACATTCCATGGTTAGCTTGAATAGGTATGTAAGTGGTTCAGCTATGAAATCCGCTGCCAGATTTAAAAAGCAGGGATCAAGACGATTGGGACCGGCATGCTTTCTCTGATCTAAGGATTTCAGAGCTTTATGTACCACCTGCACTGAGAATGGCAAAAAGCTAAAAGTTTGACCAGCTCTCACTGGTTCATCCACACAGGGTTGTACAGAGACAGAGGACACTGGTTCATCCACACAGGGTTGTACAGAGACAGAGGACACTGGTTCATCCACACAGGGTTGTACAGAGACAGAGGACACTGGTTCATCCACCACAGGGTTGGACAGAGACAGAGGACACTGGTTCATCCACACAGGGTTGTACAGAGACAGAGGACACTGAATAAAACAGCCTACCAGATGATACAAAGTGCTCATTGAAACAATTCAGCATTTCAGTTTTATCATATATAGCGACAGAGTCCTTCAAAACACATGACGGTAATTCATTAACATTACTGTTACCAGACATAGACTTAATAGCCTTCCAAAACTGTCTAGAGTCATTCAGGTTATTAGTGGTAACAGACATAACATATTCAGACTTGGCCTTCCCTGAGAAGAGAAGAACACTTGTTTAGTAGCAGCCTAAAAACCAGCCAATCAGCATCAGAACATGATGACCTTGCCTTAGCCAAGACAGCTCAGAAGAAAACCATGCATTATCCCAACCTTTAACTCTGAACCTGTGGAATGGGGCATGTTTGCTTACTATTTGGAGAAAACCATGCATTATCCCTCCCTTTAACTCTGAACCTGTGGAATGGGGCATGTTTGTTTACTATTTGGAGAAAACCATGCATTATCCCAACCTTTAACTCTGAACCTGTGGAATGGGGCATGTTTGTTTACTATTTGGAGAAAACCATGCATTATGCCTCCCTTTAACTCTGAACCTGTGGAATGGGGCATGTTTGTTTACTATTTGGAAAAAAAGTAATGAAAGAATTTCCAGGCAGTTTCCACATCAGGAATAAGCTCAATCTGCTCCAGTCAAAATTAAACAAATCATGAAAGCCTGCTCATTAAAACTTGTAACATTTCTCTTATGAATAAAGCGTGAGTTTGTCTTAGGAACCTTAGTATTTATAACAGCAACAACAGCACAATGGTCACTTAAATCATTACAGAAAGCACTAATCTCAGAATCTTTATGTGGAAAATCAATATCAATATCAAATCAATACGGGTAGATTTCTCTGGACATTTGAGATGTCCAGCTCCCTGCTCCCTGATCTCTTTGGCCCTATCACAGTCAGCCCCCTGCTCCCTGATCTCTCTGGCCCTATCACAGTCAGCTCCCTGCTCCCTGCTCTCTCTGGCCCTATCACAGCCAGCTCCCTTCTCCCTGATCTCTCTGGCCCTATCACAGTCAGCTCCCTGCTCCCTGCTCTCTCTGGCCCTATCACAGCCAGCTCCCTGCTCCCTGCTCTCTCTGGCCCTATCACAGTCAGCTCCCTGCTCCCTGCTCTCTTTGGCCCTATCACAGCCAGCTCCCTGCTCCCTGATCTCTCTGGCCCTATCACAGTCAGCTCCCTGCTCCCTGATCTCTCTGGCCCTATCACAGCCAGCTTCCTGCTCCCTGATCTCTCTGGCCCTATCACAGCCAGCTCCCTGCTCCCTGCTCTCTCTGGCCCTATCACAGCCAGCTCCCTGCTCCCTGATCTCTCTGGCCCTATCACAGCCAGCTCCCTGCTCCCTGATCTCTCTGGCCCTATCACAGCCAGCTCCCTTCTCCCTGATCTCTCTGGCCCTATCACAGTCAGCTCCCTGCTCCCTGATCTCTCTGGCCCTATCACAGCCAGCTCCCTGCTCCCTGATCTCTCTGGCCCTATCACAGTCAGCTCCCTGCTCCCTGATCTCTCTGGCCCTATCACAGCCAGCTCCCTGCTCCCTGATCTCTCTGGCCCTATCACAGCCAGCTCCCTGCTCCCTGATCTCTCTGGCCCTATCACAGTCAGCCCCCTGCTCCCTGATCTCTCTGGCCCTATCACAGTCAGCCCCCTGCTCCCTGATCTCTCTGGCCCTATCACAGTCAGCCCCCTGCTCCCTGATCTCTCTGGCCCTATCACAGTCAGCCCCCTGCTCCCTGCTCTCTTTGGCCCTATCACAGCCAGCTCCCTGCTCCCTGATCTCTCTGGCCCTATCACAGTCAGCCCCCTGCTCCCTGATCTCTCTGGCCCTATCACAGTCAGCCCCCTGCTCCCTGCTCTCTTTGGCCCTATCACAGCCAGCTCCCTGCTCCCTGATCTCTCTGGCCCTATCACAGTCAGCCCCCTGCTCCCTGATCTCTCTGGCCCTATCACAGTCAGCCCCCTGCTCCTTGATCTCTCTGGCCCTATCACAGTCAGCCCCCTGCTCCCTGATCTCTCTGGCCCTATCACAGCCAGCCCCCTGCTCCCTGATCTCTCTGGCCCTATCACAGTCAGCCCCCTGCTCCCTGATCTCTCTGGTTCTATCACAGCCAGCTCCCTGCTCCCTGATCTCTCTGGCCCTATCACAGTCAGTCCCCTTCTCCCTGATCTCTCTGGCCCTATCACAGTCAGCCCCCTGCGCCCTGATCTATCTGGCTCTATCACAGCCAGCTCCCTGCGCCCTGGTCTCTCTGGCCCTATCACAGTCAGCCCCCTGCTCCCTGATCTCTCTGGCCCTATCACAGTCAGCCCCCTGCTCCCTGATCTCTCTGGCCCTATCACAGTCAGCCCCTGCTCCCTGATCTCTCTGGCCCTATCACAGTCAGCCCCCTGCTCCCTGATCTCTCTGGCCCTATCACAGTCAGCCCCCTGCTCCCTGATCTCTCTGGCCCTATCACAGTCAGCCCCCTGCTCCCTGATCTCTCTGGCCCTATCACAGTCAGTCCCCTTCTCCCTGATCTCTCTGGCCCTATCACAGTCAGCCCCCTGCTCCCTGATCTCTCTGGCCCTATCACAGTCAGCTCCCTGCTCCCTGATCTCTCTGGCCCTTTCACAGTCAGCTCCCTTCTCCCTGATCTCTCTGACCCTATCACAGTCAGCCCCCTGCTCCCTGATCTCTCTGGCCCTATCACAGTCAGCCCCCTGCTCCCTGATCTCTCTGGCCCTATCACAGTCAGCCCCCTGCTCCCTGATCTCTCTGGCCCTATCACAGTCAGTCCCCTGCTCCCTGATCTCTCTGGCCCTATCACAGTCAGTCCCCTGCTCCCTGATCTCTCTGGCCCTATCACAGTCAGCTCCCTGCTCCCTGATCTCTCTGGCCCTATCACAGTCAGCCCCCTGCTCCCTGATCTCTCTGGCCCTATCACAGTCAGCCCCTGCTCCCTGATCTCTCTGGCCCTATCACAGTCAGCCCCCTGCTCCCTGATCTCTCTGGCCCTATCACAGTCAGCCCCCTGCTCCCTGATCTCTCTGGCCCTATCACAGTCAGTCCCCTGCTCCCTGATCTCTCTGGCCCTATCACAGTCAGCTCCCTGCTCCCTGATCTCTCTGGCCCTATCACAGTCAGCCCCCTGCTCCCTGATCTCTCTGGCCCTATCACAGTCAGTCCCCTGCTCCCTGATCTCTCTGGCCCTATCACAGTCAGCTCCCTGCTCCCTGATCTCTCTGGCCCTATCACAGTCAGTCCCCTTCTCCCTGATCTCTCTGGCCCTATCACAGTCAGTCCCCTTCTCCCTGATCTCTCTGGCCCTATCACAGTCAGCTCCCTGCTCCCTGATCTCTCTGGCCCTATCACAGTCAGCTCCCTTCTCCCTGATCTCTCTGGCCCTATCACAGTCAGCTCCCTGCTCCCTGATCTCTCTGGCCCTATCACAGTCAGCTCCCTTCTCCCTGATTTCTCTGGCCCTATCACAGTCAGCTCCCTTCTCCCTGATCTCTCTGGCCCTATCACAGTCAGCTCCCTGCTCCCTGATCTCTCTGGCCCTATCACAGTCAGCTCCCTTCTCCCTGATCTCTCTGGCCCTATCACAGCCAGCTACCACTCATCTCCATCATTCCAGAAAAACAAAAGTGAAGAAGGAGAATAGAAAGGCCATTCCAGGGTTTCTGAGAGTGTTGCTAAAAAGGATTAGGCATTGAATAGAATGAGGTAAATATCGCCATCCTGAATGGGGGAGCCAATGGTATGCTGATTTGCTGAGGATGACCCACCACCCTTCCTCCAACCCCCCCACACCCTCATTCCATCAACCCCCCCCCCCCCTATTCCTCCAACACCCCCATTGGACAATGAAGAGCAGGTGCTCTTGGTGGAGGGATGTGGTTGTCTGTAGGTGCTGGAGGAGCGGGCTGCTGTTAAAATCGGAGTGGCTTGGCGATTCAGGACACGGAGGAGTGATGGGATCAAGTGGGGATCGGGACTCTCGCTGTTTGTGGAAAGTTTCCTGTTCGGGGCAGCTGACTTTTGCATTGCAGACTCCCATCGTATCCTGCAATTGATAGATACTATTAGAACAGGAGGGAGGACGCAGGAAGCATACAAACTAGTGGTTGAACAGCTGAGTGAAAGCATGAGAACAGGAGGGAGGACGCAGGAAGGATACAAACTAGTGGTGGAACAGCTGAGTGAAAGCATTAGAATAGCAGGGAGGACGCAGGAAGGATACAAACTAGTGGTTGAACAGCTGAGTGAAAGCATTAGAACAGCAGGGAGGACGCAGGAAGGATACAAACTAGTGGTGGAACAGCTGAGTGAAAGCATTAGAATAGCAGGGAGGACGCAGGAAGGATACAAACTAGTGGTGGAACAGCTGAGTGAAAGCATTAGAACAGCAGGGAGGACGCAGGAAGGATACAAACTAGTGGTGGAACAGCTGAGTGAAAGCATTAGAATAGCAGGGAGGACGCAGGAAGGATACAAACTAGTGGTTTGTGGTCTTTCCTCAGCAAACTTAGAATAGCAGGGAGGACAGGAAGGATAAAATATGTGGAACAGCTTTTTCAGAACAGCGCATTAGAAACAGGGAACAATAAGTCAGCTAGACATTGCAGACACATAGTGGTCCTGAGTGAAAGCATTCGAATAGCCGTCAACACTGTTACTGTCCACACTGTTACTGTCCACACTGTTACCGTCCACACTGTTACCGTCCACACTGTTACCGTCCCCATTACCGTCCACACTGTTACTGTCCACACTGTTACCGTCCACACTGTTACCGTCCCACTGTTACCGTCCACACTGTTACCGTCCACACTTTTACCGTCCACACTGTTACCGTCCCCATTACCGTCCACACTTTTACCGTCCACACTGTTACTGTCCACACGATTACACTCCACACTGTTACCGTCCACACTGTTACCGTCCACACTGTTACCGTCCACAATGTTACTGTCCACACTGTTACTGTCCCCATTACCATCCACACAGGTACTGTCCACACTGTTACCGTCCCCATTACCGTCCACACTGTTACTGTCCACACTGTTACCATCCACAATGTTACCATCCACACTGTTACTGTCCACAATGTTACCATCCACACTGTTACTGTCCACAATGTTACCATCCACACTGTTACTGTCCACAATGTTACCATCCACAATGTTACCATCCACAATGTTACCATCCACACTGTTACTGTCCACACCATTACTGTCCACACCGTTACTGTCTACACTGTTACCATCCACACTGTTACTGTACACACTGTTACCATCCACACTGTTACCATCCACACTGTTACTGTACACACTGTTACCATCCACAATGTTACCATCTACACTGTTACTGTCCAAACTGTTACCATCCACAATGTTACCATCTACACTGTTACCATCCACAATGTTACCATCCACACTGTTACAATCTACACTGTTATTGTCCAAACTGTTACTGTCCACACTGTTACCATCCACACTGTTACCATCCACAATGTTACCATCCACAATGTTACCATCCACACTGTTACAATCTACACTGTTATTGTCCAAACTGTTACCATCCACACTGTTACTGTACACACTGTTACCATCCACACTGTTACCGTACATAATGTTACCATCCACAATGTTACAATCTACACTGTTATTGTCCAAACTGTTACCATCCACAATGTTACTGTCCACAATGTTACCATCCAAACTGTTACCATCCACAATGTTACCATCCACAATGTTACCATCCACAATGTTACCGTCCACAATGTTACCATCCACACTGTTACCATCCACACTGTTACCATCCACAATGTTACTGTCGACACCGTTACTGTCCACACCATTACTGTCCACACGATTACACTCCACACTGTTACTATCCACACTGTTACCGTCCACATCATTACTGTCCACAACGTTACTGTACACACTGCTACTAACCACACTGTTAACGTTCAAATCATTACTGTACACAATGCTACCATTCCCAATACCGTCTACACCATAAACGTCCACACCGTTAATTATTCATCACCATTCCCAATACCGTCTACACCACACGTCCACACCGATGAAATCTCGCGTCTTGTGATGGCCGGCCGCCCAACAACCTGCCCGCTTGACCCTATCCCCTCCTCTCTTCTCCAGACCATTTCCGGAGACCTTCTCCCTTACCTCACCTCGCTCATCAACTCATCCCTGACCGCTGGCTACGTCCCTTCCGTCTTCAAGAGAGCGAGAGTTGCACCCCTTCTGAAAAAACCTACACTCGATCCCTCCGATGTCAACAACTACAGACCAGTATCCCTTCTTTCTTTTCTCTCCAAAACTCTTGAACGTGCCGTCCTTGGCCAGCTCTCCCGCTATCTCTCTCAGAATGACCTTCTTGATCCAAATCAGTCAGGTTTCAAGACTAGTCATTCAACTGAGACTGCTCTTCTCTGTATCACGGAGGCGCTCCGCACTGCTAAAGCTAACTCTCTCTCCTCTGCTCTCATCCTTCTAGACCTATCGGCTGCCTTCGATACTGTGAACCATCAGATCCTCCTCTCCACCCTCTCCGAGTTGGGCATCTCCGGCGCGGCCCACGCTTGGATTGCGTCCTACCTGACAGGTCGCTCCTACCAGGTGGCGTGGCGAGAATCCGTCTCCACACCACGTGCTCTCACCATTGGTGTCCCCCAGGGCTCTGTTCTAGGCCCTCTCCTATTCTCGCTATACACCAAGTCACTTGGCTCTGTCATAACCTCACATGGTCTCTCCTATCATTGCTATGCAGACGACACACAATTAATCTTCTCCTTTCCCCCTTCTGATGACCAGGTGGCGAATCGCATCTCTGCATGTCTGGCAGACATATCAGTGTGGATGACGGATCACCACCTCAAGCTGAACCTCGGCAAGACGGAGCTGCTCTTCCTCCCGGGGAAGGACTGCCCGTTCCATGATCTCGCCATCACGGTTGACAACTCCATTGTGTCCTCCTCCCAGAGCGCTAAGAACCTTGGCGTGATCCTGGACAACACCCTGTCGTTCTCAACTAACATCAAGGCGGTGGCCCGTTCCTGTAGGTTCATGCTCTACAACATCCGCAGAGTACGACCCTGCCTCACACAGGAAGCGGCGCAGGTCCTAATCCAGGCACTTGTCATCTCCCGTCTGGATTACTGCAACTCGCTGTTGGCTGGGCTCCCTGCCTGTGCCATTAAACCCCTACAACTCATCCAGAACGCCGCAGCCCGTCTGGTGTTCAACCTTCCCAAGTTCTCTCACGTCACCCCGCTCCTCCGCTCTCTCCACTGGCTTCCAGTTGAAGCTCGCATCCGCTACAAGACCATGGTGCTTGCCTACGGAGCTGTGAGGGGAACGGCACCTCAGTACCTCCAGGCTCTGATCAGGCCCTACACCCAAACAAGGGCACTGCGTTCATCCACCTCTGGCCTGCTCGCCTCCCTACCACTGAGGAAGTACAGTTCCCGCTCAGCCCAGTCAAAACTGTTCGCTGCTCTGGCCCCCCAATGGTGGAACAAACTCCCTCACGACGCCAGGACAGCGGAGTCAATCACCACCTTCCTGAGACACCTGAAACCCCACCTCTTTAAGGAATACCTAGGATAGGATAAAGTAATCCCTCTCACCCCCCCCTTAAAAGATTTAGATGCACTACTGTTCCACTGGATGTCATAAGGTGAATGCACCAATTTGTAAGTCGCTCTGGATAAGAGCGTCTGCTAAATGACTTAAATGTAAAATGTAAAATGTAAATGTTAATTATTCATCACCATTCCCTATACCGTCTACACCATAAACGTCCACACCGTTAATTGTTCATCACCATTCCCAATACCGTCTACACCATAAACGTCCACACCGTTAATTATTCATCACCATTCCCTATACCGTCTACACCATAAACGTCCACACCGTTAATTGTTCATCACCATTCCCAATACCGTCTACACCATAAACGTCCACACCGTTAATTTTTCATCACCATTCCCTATACCGTCTACACCATAAACGTCCACACCGTTAATTGTTCATCACCATTCCCAATACCGTCTACACCATAAACGTCCACACCGTTAATTGTTCATCACCATTCCCAATACCGTCTACACCATAAACGTCCACACCGTTAATTGTTCATCACCATTCCCAATACCGTCTACACCATAAACGTCCACACCGTTAATTATTCATCACCATTCCCTATACCGTCTACACCATAAACGTCCACACCGTTAATTGTTCATCACCATTCCCAATAACGTCTACACCACAAACATCCACACCGTTAATTGTTCATCACCATTCCCAATACCGTCTACACCATAAACGTCCACACCGTTAATTGTTCATCACCATTCCCAATACCGTCTACACCATAAACGTCCACACCATTAATTGTTCATCACCATTCCCTATACCGTCTACACCATAAACGTCCACACCGTTAATTGTTCATCACCATTCCCTATACCGTCTACACCATAAACGTCCACACCGTTAATTGTTCATCACCATTCCCTAGCCGCATGTGGTTGTCTGACAAGGTTTATTTTATTTTTATTTATTTCACCTTTATTTAACCAGGTAAGCAAGTTGAGAACAAGTTCTCATTTACAATTGCGACCTGGCCAAGATAAAGCAAAGCAGTTCGACACATACAACGACACAGAGTTACACATGGAGTAAAACAAACATACAGTCAATAAAACAGTAAAAAAAATAAAAAAAAAAAACAAGTCTATATACAATGTGAGCAAATTAGGTGAGAAGGGAGGTAAAGGCAAAAAAGGCCATGGTGGCAAAGTAAATACAATATAGCAAGTAAAACACTGGAATGGTAGTATTGCAATGGAAGAATGTGCAAAGTAGAAATAAAAATAATGGGGTGCAAAGGAGCAAAATAAATAAATTAATTAAATACAGTTGGGAAAGAGGTAGTTGTTTGGGCTAAATTATAGGTGGGCTATGTACAGGTGCAGTAATCTGTAAGATGCTCTGACAGTTGGTGCTTAAAGCTAGTGAGGGAGATAAGTGTTTCCAATTTAAGAGATTTTTGTAGTTCGTTCCAGTCATTGGCAGCAGAGAACTGGAAGGGAGGCGGCCAAAGAAAGAATTGGTTTTGGGGGTGACTAGAGAGAGCTTGGATATACCTGCTGGAGCGTGTGCTACAGGTGGGAGATGCTATGGTGACCAGCGAGCTGAGATAAGGGGGACTTTACCTAGCAGGGTCGTGTAGATGACATGGAGCCAGTGGGTTTGGCGTAGGTGCAGGTATGAAGCGAGGGCCAGCCAACGAGGGCGTACAGGTCGCAATGGTGGGTAGTATATGGGGCTTTGGTGACAAAACGGATAGCACTGTGATAGACTGCATCCAATTTGTTGAGTAGGGTATTGGAGGCTATTTTGTAAATGACATCGCCAAAGTCGAGGATTGGTAGGATGGTCAATTTTACAAGGGTATGTTTGGCAGCATGAGTGAAGGATGCTTTGTTTGCAACGAAATAGGAAGCCAATTCTAGATTTAACTTTGGATTGGAGATGTTTGATATGTGGTCTGGAAGGAGAGTTTACAGTCTAACCAGACACCTAAGTATTTGTAGTTGTCCACGTATTCTAAGTCAGAGCCGTCCAGAGTAGTGATGTTGGACAGGCGGGTAGATTAGTGCAGGTAGCGATCGGTTGAAGAGCATGCATTTAGTTTTACTTGTATTTAAGGCCCGGAGGCATGAATAAGCTTCCGTGTTAGTGCAGTAGGTTCATTGATAAAAACGGGTCCGGATAGGTGACTGCAGCCCAGGAGTGATTGACAGCAGAAAACATCCGATGGCAGAGTGACTAAAGCAGCTCAGGAGTGGTTGACGGAGCTCGCTAGCTCCGGAGTAATTGATGTTTGCTGCCGAATAGGAGGAGAAGAATACGTTTAAAGCAGATAGACACACGGATAGCAGCCAGCTAGCTGTGAGATCCGGGAGTGAATGTCCAGAGAGCAGTTGAAATCCAGGGACATGGAGAGAAAAAATCGGTCCGGTATGTTCCGTTAAGGAGATCGCTTCCCTCATTATGTCAGTCCATCGTCACCTGCCTGAATGTTCTTTTCTCTGCCCATTCACCTCAACCCACAACGACCCCAAGAAGTGACCCACATTACAAACAGAGAATAGGACTGTCTAAATGTTCTGTCTCATTGTTCTGTCTCACTGTTCTGTCTCACTGTTCTGTCTCAATAATCTGTCTCATTGTTCTGTCTCATTGTTCTGTCTCATTGTTCTGTCTCATTGTTCTGTCTAAATGATCTGTCTAAATGATCTGTCTCACTGTTCTGTCTCACTGTTCTGTCTCACTGTTCTGTCTCACTGTTCTGTCTCACTGTTCTGTCTCACTGTTCTGTCTCAATAATCTGTCTCATTGTTCTGTCTAAATGATCTGTCTCAATGATCTGTCTCACTGTTCTGTATCAATGATCTGTCTCACTGTTCTGTCTCAATAATCTGTCTCATTGTTCTGTCTAAATGATCTGTCTCAATGATCTGTCTCACTGTTCTGTCTCACTGTTCTGTCTCAATAATCTGTCTCATTGTTCTGTCTAAATGAACTGTCTCACTGTTCTGTCTCACTGTTCTGTCTCACTGTTCTGTCTCACTGTTCTGTCTCAATGATCTGTCTCACTGTTCTGTCTCACTGTTCTGTCTCACTGATCTGTCTCAATGATCTGTCTCACTGTTCTGTCTCACTGTTCTGTATCAATGATCTGTCTCACTGTTCTGTCTCAATAATCTGTCTCATTGTTCTGTCTAAATGATCTGTCTCAATGATCTGTCTCACTGTTCTGTCTCTGTCTCACTGTTCTGTCTCAAATGATCTGTCTCATTGTTCTGTCTAAATGATCTGTCTCACTGTTCTGTCTCACTGTTCTGTCTCACTGTTCTGTCTCAATGATCTGTCTCACTGTTCTGTCTCACTGTTCTGTCTCAACGATCTGTCTCAATGATCTGTCTCACTGTTCTGTCTCAATGATCTGTCTCAATGATCTGTCTCACTGTTCTGTCTCAATGATCTGTCTCACTGATCTGTCTCAATGATCTGTCTCACTGTTCTGTCTCAATGATCTGTCTCAATGATCTGTCTCAATGATCTGTCTCACTGTTCTGTCTCAATGATCTGTCTCACTGTTCTGTCTCAATGATCTGTCTCACTGTTCTGTCTCAATGATCTGTCTCACTGTTCTGTCTCAATGATCTGTCTCACTGTTCTGTCTCAATAATCTGTCTCATTGTTCTGTCTCAATGATCTGTCTCACTGTTCTGTCTCAATGATCTGTCTCACTGTTCTGTCTCAATTATCTGTCTCAATGATCTGTCTCCCTGTTCTGTCTCAATTATCTGTCTCCCTGTTCTGTCTCACTATTCTGTCTCAATGATCTGTCTCAATGATCTGTCTCAAATCAAATCAATTTAAATGTTATTTGTCACATGCGCCAAATCCAACAGACCTTACAGTGAAATGCTTACTTAAAAGCCTTTAATTAACCAACAATGCAGTTTTTAGAAAATACTTTAAAAAGTCAGAAATAAAAGTAACAAATAATTAAAGAGCAACAGTAAAATAACAATAGCGAGGCTATATACAGAGGGTACCGGTACAGAGTCAATGTGGGGGGGGGGATCCGGTTAGTCGAGGTAATTGAGGTAATAATTACATGTAGGTAGAATTATTAAAGCGACATAGAGCACAGATAATAACAGAGAGTAGCAGCAGCGTAAAATAAGGAGGGAGGGAGGGGGGCAATGCAAATAGTCTGGGTAGCCATTTGATTAGGTGTTCAGGAGTTTTATGGCTTGGGGGTAGAAGCTGTTTTAGAAGCCTCTTGGACCTAGACGTGGCTCTCCGGTACCGCTTGCCGTGCGGTAGCAGAGAGTCTCTCTGTTCTGTGTCACTGTTGTGTCACACACTACTTTTGTCATCTCTCCCTCAGGGGACAGTGTGCTTGTCATTCCCTGATGAGTAATGGTGATTATGTGACCAAATTAAATCATTATGCGTCTGAAATCAGACTTATCTTAATGGTTTCCACCCACCCTCCTCCCAATCCCTTTTTCATTAATCCTGTCCTGCGGGTGTAACCGGGAGGCTTGTCTTTCCAGCAAGTCAAGTGCTTAATTATTTCCGTTGACCTGATCCGGTGTCCGCAGTAAGTTCCTTTGTACCTGTCAGTTTGCACTGTGTCTCATTTCGCTACCGTTGTTTCAAATGAGCCATTTTAAACCAAACCACTCAACCCGCTGCCATTACCTGCCTGGGGAGGTCAGGTTACATTTAAATTGTTAGGAAAAGCTGTTTGCTTTAGACTTATTAGTGTCATTGTCTGCGTCAGGCCCTGACGGCACTTTGCATGCGAAGTGGCCCTCGTCTCACCGCCACCATTTTGTAAATGAGCTTCCCGTTTAATGGATGATCCAATTGTACATTAGGGTACTTCACACGCCACCCAAACGATGCGCCGCTTTGAAAATGCAGATTGGTTGTGGTTTCAGTTATCGTTCGAGTGTGTCTTTCAGAAATATGTTCATGTTGTGTGATCTGTGTGGGTGTGAGTCAGTGCTTCAGGGTTTTGCTTTCCAGTAGCTAATGAAATACATTTTAACATTTGAACAGCAATTTATCAAAGCAATACTCAGATGGATAAGCATGTGATAATTAACCTGCTACCCTAAAACTGTCACTACAGTTATAGCTAAATATTCCAAACATACAACATTTGGCACCCTTTTTGCTCACGAACCATACGAACGATACGAACCATACGAACCAAACAAACCAAACCATCCATACAACGCAAGGTTTTACCTGGAAACCGCCGACAATGAGAAAACAGAGGGGGGCCTTAGATTTTCTTAAAATGTCCTACTATGGTTTCTATATTTTTTTTTTTTGGGGGTTGTTAAATCTTTTCCTTAGCATTGTAACACCCCTGCATGTGTTCAGTTGTGGGTGGTGGTTTTTAGGGAGAAGAGAAACCCAGACAAACTGTGCCCCCTGGCTCTGCGTCATGCTGTACAGCAACGGGACAATTAAATTATTAACATCCAACATCACAGCACATCTGATTGTGCAGCATGGAAGTACGGTTGTACAATGGTTCGATTCAGAGTAATGTATTATTTCTTACTCCCCCCCATCACACAGACATGAATATCAATGCACTCACGAGGGGGAGCATGAGAAAACATTTATGACCAAGTGGGCAAGTAGAATTCGAGTGGGAACACTTAGCTTGATACCTTCTTCTTCGAAAGCCTTTTTTCATGCTGTCATAAGCGTAGATGTCAAACAAAAGTCATAACTTTTCCATTACAGAAACTACTGTAACATAATTTGAAATCTATGCTTTCATTTAGGGCGAGTTTACATAATGGGTTGCCTCAAGAACTCCTTTCAGTTGGGACTTTCCCAGACGTTGGCACTTATACAATATAGTCCATTTTCCCAGACATTGGCACTTATACAATATAGTCCGTTTTCCCAGACCCAATATAGTCTGTTTTCCCAGACCCAATATAGTCTGTTTTCCCAGACCCAATATAGTCCATTTACCCAGACCCAATATAGTCAATTTTCCCAGACATGGGCACTTATACAATATAGTCCGTTTTCCCAGACCCATTATAGTCTGTTTTCCCAGACCCAATATAGTCAGTTTACCCAGACCCAATATTTTTTGTTTTCCCAGACCTTGGGACCCAGATTAAAGGATTGTTCAGAGATTTTACATATTTATTGGCAACAATTTCAGACCAATTCCCCATGTAAGTCAATCATTTAACATGCTTTAGATATGTAAAATCGCTGAACAATCTCTGTTGTCACACCCTGATTTGTTTCATCTATCTTGTGCTTGTGTCCACCCCACACCAGGTGTCTCATATTTTTCCCCATTATCCCCTGTGTATTTATACCTGCATTTTCTGTTTGTCTGTTGCCAGTTTGTCTTGTTTTGTCAGGTCTTACCAGCGTGTTTCCCATTTCTACTGTTTTATAGTCTTCCCGGTTCTGACCTTTCTGCCCGTTCTGTCTTGACCCCGAGCCTGCCTGCCGTCCTGTCTTGACCCCGAGCCCGCCTGCCGTTCTGTCCCTGATTGACTCTGCCTTGGATTACGAGCCTCTGCCTGCCCTCGACCTGCCCTTTGCCTGCCCCTATTTAATAATAAATATTCTGAGAATCAAACTGTACTCCTCCTGCGTCTGCATCTGGGTCAAATCCTGAGTTGTGATACCCGTAGCCCTTTCCTGCAGTCAAAATACAACATCGCCCACTAGTGGCATCATGGGTGGAATGCTATTCATATTTTTCATAATTTAATTATTAAAAAACATTATTTGTGATGTATATAAAGTGTAATATTGGGATGCAAACTGAAAATGTAATACATTTCATCTCTATACCTGACATGCCATCCTTCTATCAGACTGTAATCGCATATGTGAGGTATAGACTTCTGTTTCGAAGTAGATTTGTTTAAGACAACCACGAATCACTCCGGGACCCTGATTTAACCCACAGCAGTAAAAGCTTCATTAAGACTAGTCCTTAATAGAAATGATTATTTATCTCCATTTAAAATGATTTTTAGTCCAACACAAGGCCTAATCTGTGTCTGGGAAACCAGCCCTTTAAGTTGTTCTGGAAGATTCAGTATTCTACTGTAAATGTAAAAAATAAAAATAAAGAGTTTCAGGAAATCTTATCTGAGCGCAATACTAATACAGTATTTTTTTTATTTTACTAGGCAAGTCAGTTAAGAACAAATTCTCATTTACAATGACAGCCTAGAAACAGTGGGTTAACTGCCTGTTCAGGGGCAGAACAACAGATTTGTACCTTGTCAGCTAGGGGATTTGAACTTTCAACCTTCCGGTTACAAGTCCAACACTCTAACCACTAGGCTACCCTGCCGCCATCAACTCTTCCTCTATCGACATCAAGCTCCTCAGACCTCCCTCCTTCATATAAAATAGCTTTATAGGAGCTCAAAAGCCAAGGCTCAGTTGGAATCCACAAATCTTCCCTGTCAGTCCAGTGCATTAGGAAAGATATCCTCCAGGTGAAACATCTGGGAGCAATACAATAGCCTCCGTAGGGATCCCAGAGGGATTCCCAGGGTCTTGTGGTCCATTTGTGTTCCAGATTAGGTGCCTCTACAGATTAGTTTTGACAGGATGACACAGCTCATCCCTCATCCCTCTGTCCTGGTGTTTATGCACTGCTCATCTGCTCCACAGGTGGCTAATGTGCCCCCTAGCAGAGCCCCTCTCAGCCCCTCAGCTCCCACAGTGCTAGAGAAACAGCCAAAAGACACTGGCACACACACACACACACACACACACAAGAAAGACATAACAAGTTTATTATTTATTTCACTTGCTTTGGCAATGTAAACATATTTTTCCTATGCCAATAAAGCCCATTGAAGCGTTTGTGGTGACCTAAATGCCTGAACTGGAGAAGAGCTTTATACAATCAGCACACAAGGAGACAAACACCTACCTGGAGGTGACAGCATTTCCTCCCCCATATGTCCCCCCCAGACCCAACTGCGACCCAGCCAACAGAAACAGGTCACAATTCCTGCAGCTCTGTCAGACGCTGGATATGTACATATTCAATGGTAGGCTTCGAGGGGACTCCTTTGATAAGTACACCTACAGCTCATCCCTTGGCAGTAGTACTGTAGATGACTTTATCACTGACCTCAACCCAGAGTCTGTCACGCCCTGGTCGAAGTATTTTGTGTTTTTCTTTATGTTTTGGTCAGGCCAGGGTGTGACATGCGTTTTTGTATGTGGTGTGTAGCTTAGTGGGATTGTAGCTTAGTGGGGTGTTCTGGGAGAGTCTATGGCTGTCTGAAGTGGTTCTCAATCAGAGGCAGGTGTTTACCGTTGTCTCTGATTGGGAACCATATTTAGGCAGCCATATTCTTTGGTTGTATTGTGGGTGATTGTCCTGTGTGTCTTGATGTCCTTGTTAGAGGTTTGTAGACACATGTATAGGCTGTTTTCGGTTTTCGTTTATTGTTTTGTTGAGTTTGTGTGTTGATTCGTGTTAAGTTGTTTTATTAAACATGGATCGAAATCTACACGCTGCAGTTTGGTCCGACTCTCCTTCACCAGTAGAAAGCCGTTACAGAATCACCCACCACAGGACCAAGCAGCGTGTCAACAGGCAGGAGCCACAGGAGAAGCGACAGGTGCAGCAGCAGCAAAGGCAGCAGCAGGAGAAGCAACAGAAGCAGCAGCAGCAGTGGGAGAGGCTGCACTCTTTGGATACATGGACTTGGGAGGAGATCCTTGATGGAAAAGGACCCTGGGCAGATCCATGGATGGATTTGGAGCTGTCGGCGAAGCAGAGTGCTGAGTCTGAGAGTGTGGAGGATGTAGTGGACAGAGTAGAAAGAAAGCTGTTGGCGTGGCATAGTATGCACGGCATACCAGTGCCAGCACCATGCATCAGGCCTACAGTGCGTCCCGCCTGTCCAGCGCTGCCGGAGCCTCCCGCCTGTCCGGCGCCGCTGCCGGAGCGTCCCGCCTGTCCGGCGCCGCTGCCGGAGCCTCCCGCCTGTCCGGCGCCGCTGCCGGAGCGTCCCGCCTGTCCGGCGCCGCTGCCGGAGCGTCCCGCCTGTCCGGCGCCGCTGCCGGAGCGTCCCGCCTGTCCGGCGCCACTGCCGGAGCGTCCCGCCTGTCCGGCGCCGCTGCCGGAGCTTCCCGCCTGTCCGGCGCTGTCAGAGCTACCGCCCCTCATGCCAGAGGCGCCAGAGCCCCTCATTCCAGAGGCACCAGTACTCCTCAGTCCAGCGCTGCCAGAGCCTTTTTCTCCAGTCTGCCCAGCGCCGTCTGAGCTACCCGTCTGCCCAGCGCCGCCAGTACCGCCAGTCTGCCCACCGCCGCCAGTCTGCCCTGTGCCACCTCCACACTCCAGTCCTCCGGTAGCAGCTCCCCGCACCAGGCTTCCTGTGCGTGTCCTCGATCCAGTACCACCAGTTCCAGCACCACGCACCAGGCCTTCAGTGCGCCTCGCCTGTTCAGCGCAGCCAGCGCTTTTCTCCTCTCCTGCGCTGTTGGAGTCTCCCGCCTGTTTAGCGCAGCCAGAGCCTTTCTCCTCTACAGCGCTGCCGGAGTCTCCCGCCAGTTCAGCGCAGCCAGAGCTGTCAGTCTACATGGAGCAGCCAGAGCTGCCAGTCGGCAAGGAGCAGCCAGAGCTGTCAGTCAACATGAAGCAGCCAGAGCTGTCAGTCTGCAAGGAGCTGTCAGTCTGCAAGGAGCTGCCAGTCTGCATGGAGCAGCCAGTCTGCAAGGAGCAGCCAGAGCTGTCAGTCAATATGAAGCAGCCAGAGCTGTCAGTCTGCAAGGAGCTGTCAGTCTGCAAGGAGCTGTCAGTCTGCAAGGAGCTGCCAGTCTGCAAGGAGCTGCCAGTCTGCAAGGAGCTGCCAGTCTGCAAGGAGCTGTCAGTCTGCAAGGAGCCGCCAGTCTGCCCAGCGCCGCCAGTGCTCCCAGTCTGCCCAGCGCCGCCAGTCTGCCCAGCGCCGCCAGTCTGCCCAGCGCCGCCAGTCTGTCAGGATCAGTTAGATCCATCAGTCAGCCAGGATCCGCCAGAAGTGCCAGTCGGCCAGGATCCGCCAGAAGTGCCAGTCGGCCAGGATCCGCCAGTGTGCCAGGATCCGCCAGTCAGCCAGGATCTGCCAGATCCGCCAGTCAGCCAGGATCCGCCAGTCAGCCAGGATCTGCCAGATCCGCCAGTCAGCCAGGATCCGCCAGTCAGCCAGGATCTGCCAGAACCGCTAGTCAGCCAGGATCCGCCAGTCAGCCAGGATCCGCCAGTCAGCCAGGATCTGCCAGATCCGCTTGTCAGCCAGGATACGTCAGTCAGCCAGGATCTGCCAGATCCGCCAGTCAGCCAGGATCCGCCAGTCAGCCAGGATCTGCCAGATCCGCCAGTCAGCCAGGATCCGCCAGTCAGCCAGGATCTGCCAGAACCGCTAGTCAGCCAGGATCCGCCAGTCAGCCAAGATCCGCCAGTTAGCCAGGATCCGCCAGTCAGCCAGGATCTGCCAGAACCGCTAGTCAGCCAGGATCCGCCAGTCAGCCAGGATCCGCCAGTCAGCCAGGATCTGCCAGATCCGCTTGTCAGCCAGGATACGTCAGTCAGCCAGGATCCGCCAGTCAGCCAGGATCTGCCAGTCAGCCAGGATCTGCCGGAACCACCAGCCAGCCAGGATCTGGTAGATCCATCAACCTGCCTGAGCTTCCTCTCACTCCTGAGCTTCCTCTCACTCCTGAGCTTCCTCTCACAACCTGAGCTTCCTCTCACAACCTGAGCTTTCTCTCACTCTCGAGCTTTCTCTCACTCTCGAGCTTTCTCTCACTCGAGCTTTCTCTCACTCTCGAGCTTTCTCTCACTCCCGAGCTTCCCCTCAGTCCCGAGCTGCCTCCGTCCAGAGCTGTCCTTCAGTCCCGATCTGCTCCTCAGTCCAGTGGGGTTCTGGGTGAGGACTACTAGGCCATGGTCGGCGGCGAGGGTGGACTATCCAGGGACGCGAGGAAGAGGGACTAAGACAGTGTTTGAGTGGGGGTCCGCATCCCGCACCGGAGCCGCCACCATGGACAGACGCCCACCCGGACCCTCCCTGTTGTTTTGAGGTGCGTTCGGGAGTCCGCACCTTGGGGGGGGTTCTGTCACGCCCTGGTCGAAGTATTTTGTGTTTTTCTTTATGTTTTGGTCAGGCCAGGGTGTGACATGGGTTTTTGTATGTGGTGTGTAGCTTAGTGGGATTGTAGCTTAGTGGGGTGTTCTGGGAGAGTCTATGGCTGTCTGAAGTGGTTCTCAATCAGAGGCAGGTGTTTACCGTTGTCTCTGATTGGGAACCATATTTAGGCAGCCATATTCTTTGGTTGTATTGTGGGTGATTGTCCTGTGTGTCTTGATGTCCTTGTTAGAGGTTTGTAGACACATGTATAGGCTGTTTTCGGTTTTCGTTTCGTTTATTGTTTTGTTGAGTTTGTGTGTTGATTCGTGTTAAGTTGTTTTATTAAACATGGATCGAAATCTACACGCCGCAGTTTGGTCCGACTCTCCTTCACCAGTAGAAAGCCGTTACAGAGTCTCTCAGAGGGTTCACAGTCAGCCCACTGACACCCTTATCAGACCACAGCAAAATCACAGTCTACTTGAACAGAGGTGCAGTCAATCATGAGGCATCAAAGCCAAAGGAACTGAATAATATTAAGACATGCTATAGATGGAAGGAAAATAGTATAGAGAAACCTACCCCAAAAATATTAGGCAAGAACAAATTCATTCCCTTTTAGACAACTTCCTGGACTAAATGTTTCACTGTAATAGTGAAGGTGTAAACTTGGCAATAGAAAACCTAAACAGTATATTTGACATCTCAGCTTTCAAGCAGACACCCTAAGAAAATGAAGAACAATTTGTATTTATTTATTTTTTATTTAACTGGGCAAGTCAGTTAAGAACAAATGCTTATTTACAATGATGGCCTATCCTGGCCAAACCCTCCCCTTACCCAGGTGACACTGAGGCAATTGTGCACCATCCTAATCATGAGAAAACAAAAAGAGAATTACTTGAATCATTGAAAATAATTAACAAAAAAACTGAGCTAACTAGAATGCTATTTGGCCCTAAACAGAAAGTACACAGCGGCAGAATACCTGACCACTGTGACTGACCAAAAATGAAGGACAGCTTTGGCTATGTACAGACTCAGTGAGCATAGCTTTGCTATTGAGAAAGGCTGCCGTAGGCAGACATGGCTCTCAAGAGAAGACAGGCTATGTGCACACTGCCCACAAAATGAGGGGGAAACTGAGCTGCACTTTTTAAACTTCCACCAAATGTATGACCATATTAGAGACACATATTTCCCTCATTACACAGATCCACAAAGAATTTGAAAGTAAATTCAACTTTGATAAAACTATTGTGTGATATACCACAGTGTGCCATTACAAATCAAATCAAATCAAATCAGCAGCAATAATTGTTGCCACAAGAAAAGGGCAACCAGTGAAGAACAAACACCATTGTAAATACAACCCATATTTATGTTTATTTATTTTCCCTTTTGTACTTTAACCATTTGCACATCGTTACAACACTGTATATATACATCATGTGACATTTGAAATGTACTTACTCTTTTGGAACTTTTGTGAGTGTTTACTGTCATCCTTTTATTGTTTATTTCACTTTTATTTATTATCTATTTCACTTGCTTTGGCAACGAAAAACATATATTTCCCATGTCAATAAAGCCCCTTAAATTGTATTAATAGAGTGAGAGACAGAGGGAGAGCGAGAGAGAGCGAGAGAGAGCGAGAGAGAGAGAGTGAGAAAGAGAGAGAGAAAGAGGGAGCTAGAGAGAGAGAGAGACAGACAGACAGAGAGAGAGACAGACAGACAGACAGACAGACACAAATACCCCTAAATGGACCCTCTTATCTGGGAGAGTGAGAGAACCTCCCCCACCCCAACACACGTTATCTTCATTCATTTTCTAAATAGTCAACCTGTTGAGTGAGACAGGGCCTTGAAACACAATCAGCAAAATGCTAATTTGTGTATGTGTGTGTCTCTGTCTGTGTGTGTGACAAAACCAAATGCAAACAATCCCAGACTTCGCCACATTGGCCCGTTAATGGGTTTGTGGTGTTCCCTCAGTCTCAGAGGGTTTGGATCATAAGCAATTAATTTTATCATCTGTGTTTATTTTAAGTGGCGAGCATTGTAATACATCATCCTGAGTAAGTGCAGCTTCTGTTTAACTCAGTGTTTTAATCCATTACAAATTGTAGTTTTAACTGCTGGGAGGATAAAAGGCATGCTGGGAAAACACGAGGGATTCTTATGTTCACAGAGTGACATAATGGAGGGAGATTTCCTCTGCTGTTTTACGTTTCGATAACCTTTTATAGTGAACAAAGAGGGAAAAGTCAGGTTTTAAGACTGAAGAGGGTCGATGGAAAATGTACTTTTGATTAATTAATCTTTCCTGTTTTTATTTTATATTAGTTAAAAAATATATTTCACATACAAGTGCATTTGGATTCAGACCACTTCACTTTTTACACATTTTGTTACGTTACAGTCTTATTCTAAAACGGATTAAAAATTAAATCAATTCTCATCAATCTACACACAATATCCCATAATGACAAAACAGGTTGTTAGGAATGTAATTACTTTATTTACATTTTTGCAAATGTATTACAAATAACCGAAAAAACTTATTTATATAAGGATTCAGACCCTTTGCTATGAGACACGTGCTTTAGCTCAGCTGCATCCTGTTTCCATTGATCATCATTGAGATGTTTCTACAACTTGATTGGAGCCCAATTTTGGTAAATTCAGTTGATTGGCCAATATTTGGAAAGGCACACAGCTGTCTATATAACGTCCCACAGGTGACCGCGCATGTCAGAGCAAAAACCAAGCCATGAGGTATAAGGAATTGTCCGTAGGATTGTGTCCAGGCACAGATCTGGGGAAGGGTACCAAAATATTTCTGTAGCATTGAAGGTCCCCAAGAAAACAGCAGCCTCCATCATTCTGAAATAGAATACGTTTGGAACCACCAAGACTCTTCCTAGAGCTGGCCACATGTCCAAACTGAGCAATCGGGGGAGATGGGACTTGGTTGTCCTAATGGAAGGTTCTCACACATAGGAACTCTGGAGCTCTGTCAGAGTGACCATTGGGTTTTTGATCACCTCCCTGACCAAGGCCCTTCACCCCGATTGCTCAGTTTGGCTGGCCATCCAGTTCTAGGAAAAGTGGTTCCAAACTTCTTCCATTTAACAGTGATGGAGACCACTGTGATTTTGGGGACTTTCAATGTGGCAGAAATGTTTTGATACCCTTCCCCAGATCTGTGCCTTGACACAATACTGTCTCGGAGCTCTACGGACAATTCCTTCGACCTCGTTTGGTTTTTGCTCTGACATGCACTGTCAACTGGGGGACATGTGTGTGCCTTTCCAGATCATGTCCAAACAATTGAATTTACCACAGGTGGACTCCAATCAATGGATGATCAATGGAAACAGGATGAACCTGAGCTCAATTTTGAGTCATATAGCAGAAGGTCTGAATACTTGTGTAAATAAGTTATTATTATTATTATTATTATTATTATTATTAAACTTCTTAGTGATCCCTTCCCGCTCAGATCCCGTTAACGGGATTGATTTGACAACATCCAGTGAAATTGCAGTGCGCCAAATTAAAAAAAAAAAAGAATTCACAAAACAAACATGTAAAAAACATTAAAAAAAAGCTTAACTTCTTGTTAACCTCATTGTCTGATTTCAAAAAGGCTTCACGGCGAAAGCAGAGCATGCGATTATCTGAGGACAGCGCCCCACATACAAACACATGAAAATCACATTTCAACCAGCCAGGTGCAACACGAAAGTCAAAAATAGCGATATAATAAATGCCTTACCTTTGAAGATCTTCTTCTGTTGGCACTCCAAAAGGTCCCAGAAACATCACAAATGGTCATTCTGTTCGATAAATTCCGTCTTTATATCCCCAAAATGGCCATTAATTTGGTGCGTTTGATTCAGAAAATACACCGGTTCCAACTCGCCCAAGATGACTACAAAGTATCTAATAATTTACCTGTAAACTTGGTTCAAACATTTCAAACAATGTTCCTAATCCAATCTTAGGTATCGTAAAACGTAAATAATCGATAAAATTTAAGACGGGCATGAATTGTGTTCAATACCGAACGAAAACAAAGTGAAACGCGTTCCAGGTCATACGCAACAAAATACTAGAGTCCACCTGGGGTGACACATGGAAAGAACAGGGCTACTTCTTCATTTCTCAATAATATATCCATCGGGACAATTAGTTTTTCAGTTGGACCGATTGGAGTAATGGCTACCTCTGTATTTTACGCGAGAATCTCTCTGGGAGCATCAGGTGACCACTTGCGCAATGTAGGGTATTCTACTGGTATTCTTCAACATAAATGCGTAAAACTGCGTCACAATGCTGTAGACACCTTGGGGAATACGGAGAAAGAGTAATCTGGTTGATAGCCTATTCACTGCTCAATAGGGACGCATTGGAACACACTTCCGGATTGGATTTTTCTCAGGCTTTCGCTTGCAACATCAGTTCTGTTTTACTCACAGACAATATTTTTACAGTTTTGGAAACTTTAGAGTGTTTTCTATCCTAAGCTGTCAATTATATGCATATTCTAGCATCTTGTCCTGACAAAATATCCCGTTTATCACGGGAACGTTTTTTTTCTCCAAAAATGAAAATACTGCCCCCTAGTCACAAATTAAAAAGGTCTTACCATAGAAACCTAATGGAAAAGAGGTTGACCTCAAAAAATGTTTTCCCTGGATGGATTGTGCTCAGGGTTTTGCCTGCCAAATCAGACATTATTCAAACAGTTTTAGAAACTTCAGAGTGTTACAATACTAATAAAATGCATATCCTAGCTTCTGGGCCTGAGTAGCAGGCAGTTTACTTTGGACACACTTTTCATCCGGATGTGAAAATACTGCCCTTTACCCCTAAGAAGTTTTAAATATGGCAAACATTTTTATAAAAAAAACTTTTTTGCCTTTTCATTATGGAGATATTCTGTATGGATTGATGAGGAAAACACGACAGTTTATCCATTTTAGAATCAGGCTGTAACGTAACAACATCTGATAAAGGGGATGGGGTCTGAATACTTTCCAAGTGCCCTTTAAACTGTAGGTTCTTAGTCAAGGAACAGAAGAGTCTTGCCTTCATGTGTTTGTTTGTGCATTCGCCCACAAATATCCCGACCGGAGTGTATGTGGGATTCAAGGAAGCAGAGGATGTGATGGGCCTATTATAGTTACAATACAGTGATTCAGCTTCACAGCCAGACATTGACTAACAAACAATTTTGTCAAGAAAAACACTCAATTGTCCTTCGATCATGATGATAGTACTGCTGCAATAACTCCCTCCTTAGGACGGGGGCTATGTTGGCAAGGTCTCTTCCACCGCATCTTTGGCTCTCAGTATTTCATTGATTTGTCCGCGTGTCTCTGCAAAATGTGCTCCGTAAGGTGATTCCTGATTTATTTTAAGGTGTGCTGATATATTGGCCAGGCAAATTCATTGTTTTGATTGTTTTGGGTAAACAACAATGTATCTTGGAGTGAACAATATTGTGCTGTCTCTGGCCTGAAGATGATGAAAGAGAAGAACATAGCCTTGTGTTTACATTATTTTCACCAGTTTAAGACCTTTTCTTGCCCCCCCCCCCCCCCTCCACCCCCCAGTCAAAAAAGTGTTCCTCTGAGCACACTCGAAAGGGAGCAACATCCTCAAAAGAAACCCCCCACTTTCCCCAAGTCAACCAAACTATGCTGTAGGGGTAATAACCTGCAATAACTTTGTTAGACTTGATGTGTCTATCTGTCCTTTTGTTAGACTAGATGTGTCTATCTGTCCTTTTGTTAGACTAGATGTGTCTACCTGTCCTTTTGTTAGACATAGATGTGTCTACCTGTCCTTTTGTTAGACTAGATGTGTCTACCTGTCCTTTTGTTAGACTAGACTCCCCTTTCCTCTTTACCATGAGAACAAGGAACCCACTGGCAGCAATACAGAGGGCAAGAAACCTGACAAGTCCCCAACCATGTGCACGTATAGTTTTTACACATCCTCAAACATAATTACTAGTGATTGAGGCTTAGCCAAAGCTCAATAAAGCCCTAATGTGTGGTTGCCAACAAGCAGAAGGACACGAAGCAGGTATGTCTGGTTTCAGCCCTGCCAAAAATAAACTGGTTGGAGATGAACCATCACTGGAAACATCTCTGATTTCCAAAACGAGCAGAGAAAAGGAGACATGGCTCGCCGTTTTCCCCCCTTTAAACACTGCAATGTCTTGATTTTTAAGAACAAAATGTACGCATGCAGAAAAGCATGCACACAGACACACTCACAAATAAAGGCACACACACACACACGCGCGCACACACGCACACACACACACACACACACGCACACGCACACGCACACACACACAATGTGTTCTGTCTGTAACACACATCAACCAGGTCTCAAATCTTGTTTGAGACCTGTTTGTTTTGCTATCAAACAGCACTCCCTGGCATTACCCAGCAGCCCTTGCTCCCCGGGTTGTTGTTGCTGTGTAGTCTACGCTTGCTATTCGTCATAGTCGCCGTGCGAAACAACACACAAACAGATGGGAACATTCCAGCTGCAGCCTGTTGGGTAAATAGATTCACGTCGCAGCCAATACATCGTGAAGAGACATTTCACTGCAGCGAAGCCTCTGCTAAATATGGTTTAGTCACACAAACACACACACAGACACATACACACATATACACACACACACACACAAAACACAGTAAAAACACACAAACATACACACAGACACATAAACACATAAACACACATATACACATATACACATAAACACACACACACACATACACACATATATACACACACACACAGACACATAAACACATAAACACACATATACACATATACACATATACACACAAACACATACACACACACACACACACACAAAACACAGTAAAAACACACAAACACACACATCACAAGCACCTTGTAAACAGATGTGCAATGGTTGTAGATGAGAGAACGTGAGAGGGGTATCATTGTTTAAGATGTCTGCCCCGTGCTCATGGCGAGGAGACGTTAAGCTAACGATGGGCCCAGATAATCACAGGAAGAACGATGATGGAAATAACTGAATCCTTTACTGCCCCGTGGAAGTGAACCTGTTTACAGTTATTACTCAGTGTGATTCCGCCACAGATGTAGATGTATTGATGTGCCTTTACGTGGAAAAGAAATGCAGTGTGTGTGTGTGTGTATGTGCGTGTGCGTGCGTGTGCGTGCGCGTGCGAGTGCGTGTGTGTGTGTGTGTGTGTGTGTGCGTGCGCGTGCGCGTGTGCGTGTGTGTGTGTGTGTGTGCGTGTGTGTGTGTGTGTGTGTAATATCAGTAGTAATACCATCAGTAGTAGTAGAATAAATATCAGTAGTAGTAATATCAGTAGTAGTAATGTCAGTAGTAATATCAGTAGTAGTAATGTCAGTAGTAATAATATCAGTAGTACTATCTGTAGTAATAATATCAGAGGTGATAATATCAGAAGTAGTAATATCAGTAGTAGTAATATCAGTAGAAATACCATCAGTAGTAGTAGAATAAATATCAGTAGTAGTAATGTCAGTAGTAATAATATCAGTAGTACTATCTGTAGTAATAATATCAGTAGTAGTACTATCAGTAGTAATACCATCAGTAGTAGTAGTAGTAATATCAGTAGTAATAATATCAGTAGAACTAATATCAGTAGTAATACCATCAGTAGTAATAATATCAGTAGTTATAATATCAGCAGTAGTAATATGAGCAGTAGTAATATCAGCAGTAATACTATCAGTAGTAATAATATCAGTAGCAGTAATATCAGTAGTAATACCATCAGTAGTAGTAGTAGTAATATCCGTAGTAATACCATCAGTAGTAGTAGTAGTAATTTCAGTAGTAATAATATCAGTAGTACTAGTAATAATATCAGTAGTAGTAATAACAGTACTAGTACTATCGGTAGTAATAATATCAGTGGTAGTAATATCAGCAGTAATAATATCAGTAGTAGTAATATCAGTAGTAATATCAGAAGTAATATCGGTAGTAATATCAGTAGTAATAGCGGTAGTAATATCAGAAGTAATATCAGTAGTAGTATTATCAGTAGTAGTAGTAGTAATAATATCAGTAGTAGTATTATCAGTAGTAGTAGTAGTAATAATATCAGTAGTAGTAATATCAGTAGCAATAACATCATTAGTAGTAATATCAGTAGTAATATCTGTAGTAATAATAGCAGTAGTAATAATATCAGTAGTAATAATATCAGTAGTACTATAACATAAAGTAAAGTAGAGGTTGTGTGTGTGTGTGTGTGTGTGTGTGTGTGTGTGTGTGTGTGTGTGTGTGTGTGTGTGTGTGTGTGTGTGTCGTTTCCCCACACTGTGGTCTGCTTCTGACCATCCGTCAATCTGTCACCTCCAAAGTCCGCCATATCACCTCCGCTCTTCCTCACCACGTCCTCTCCTCTTTCTCCCCTCTTCCTCTCCTCTTCCTCCCATTTCCTCTCATTTTCCTCTCCTCTTCCTCCCCTCTTCCTCTCCTCTTACCCTCTTTCTCCCCTCTTCCTCTCCTCTTCCTCTCATTTTCCTCTCCTTTTCCTCCCCTCTTCCTCTCCTCTTCCTCTCCCCCTCCTCTTCCTCCCCTCTTCCTCTCCTCTTCCTCCCATTTCCTCTCCTCTTCCTCCCATTTCCTCTCCTTTTCCTCTCCTCTTCCTCTCCTCGTACCCTCCTCTTTCTCCCCTTTTCCTCTCCTCTTCCTCCCATTTTCCTCCCCTTTTCCTCCCCTCTTCCTCTCCTCTTTCTCCCCTTTTCCTCTCCTTTTCCACTCATCTTCCTATTCTTCTTCTCCTTTCCTCTCCTCTTCCTCTTCCTTTTCCTCCCCTTCTTCTCCACTCATCTTCCTCTTCTTCTCCTCCTTTCCTCTCCTCTTCCTCTTCCTTTTCCTCTCCTCCTCTTCTTCCTCTCCTCCTTTCCTCTTCCTCTCCTCCTCTTCTTCCTCTCCTCCTTTCCTCTTCCTCCTCTTCTCCTTTCCTCTTCCTCTCCTTTATATTATTTTGCTCTCTGCCAAGGCCTTCCTTCATGTCACCCCCTCACACTCCGACCAACCTCACTTCATGACCAACTATATCCCATAATTCTGATTCACATTGCCCCAATGTGTATCCAAAATGGCACCCTGTTCCCTATTATGCTTTGGAAAAAGTGAATTATGTAGAGAATAGGTTGCCATTTGGGACACAGACCCAGCATCCTGGCAATTTCCTCTATTCTACCAGGTTAGGAGTTTACCTGAGATAAGTGTCATTGCATAACCCTTGATCAATGCTCATGTGTTGCTCCAGCTATTCATAAAGGTTGAGAGAAAAAAAACACTTGATCAGCCATTTTCGGCTGGAATGTCCTGCTAAGAATACTGACTAGGACCTGTGTCATTTGTGCTCTGAGCACCTCTGAGATGGACAAGGGGGTCAGAAGTTGTAACGGCTTTTTTCCGTCGAAGGAGAGGACCAAAATGCAGTGCGGTTAGAGTTCATGGTTTTCAATATGAGAAACTCAACAGGAACACACTACAAAACAATAAACATGGCAAAACCCGAAAACAGTCCTATCTGTTGCAGAGAACACAAAGACAGGAAACAACCACCCACAAACCCCAACACAGTCCTATCTGGTGCAGAGAACACAAAGACAGGAAACAACCACCCACAAACCCCAACACAGTCCTATCTGGTGCAGAGAACACAAAGACAGGAAACAACCACCCACAAACCCCAACACAGTCCTATCTGGTGCAGAGAACACAAAGACAGGAAACAACCACCCACAAAACCCAACACAGTCCTATCTGGTGCAGAGAACACAAAGACAGGAAACAACCACCCACAAACCCCAACACAGTCCTATCTGGTGCAGAGAACACAAAGACAGGAAACAACCACCCACAAAACCCAACACAAAACAAGCTACCTAAATATGGTTCCCAATCAGAGACAATGACTAACACCTGCCTCTGATTGAGAACCATATCAGGCCATACATAGAAACGGACAAACTAGACACACAACATAGAATGCCCACCCAGCTCACGTCCTGACCAACACTAAAACAAGGAAAACACAAAAGAACTATGGTCAGAAAGTGACAGAAGTGGTAATCAGCTGGTCAAGAGCATTGGCTGTAATCCATAAATAGGGAGAGGAATTGTTTCTTGACGCGTGAACTGAGGAAAAAATTTATTTTATTTTATTTTTATAGTAGAGGCTATACTTAGAGCCTAGATTTGATTCCTAATGATAGTATACGATTACTTGCCTACCCAGACTACTTACTCTGGCCTACGGACGAGACTCTTGATCTGAGTACCTCCCCGACCATTCACCGAATGCCAACACATTCGGGGCCATCTGATTGGTCCAGAAACCGATGGGTAGGGCCAGAGGCAGGACACACGTGGGATAAACAGCGGTTTGAAAATGTTTCGTTGTCTTTTGATTCTCTGATTGGTTAAACACGATCCAATCACTGATTACTTTTGTTTTGTACAAGGCCACTTGTGTACCCTCGTCACCACACACGACTTCAATGATGGCAGTCTCAGACTAAAGTACGTAACGCGTGACAGAGGATCGGAAGAATTTTACTGTGGGTCGTCAGGCTAAGTATACGAGTGAAACCTACTTCTATAGTGAACACTATATCATTATAGAATACCTCATTCTAATATGTGTCACACCCTGACCTTAGAGAGCCTTTATATGTCTTTATTTGGTTTGATCAGGGTGTGATTTGGGGTGGGCATTCTATGTTTTTGTTTTCTATGATCTTGTATTTCTATGTTTTGGCCGGGTATGGTTCTCAATCAGGGACAGCTGTCTATCGTTGTCTCTGATTGGAAACCATACTTAGGCAGCCCTTTCCCTCCTTTCAGTGTGGGAAGGTTAACTTTGTTTGTGGCACATAGCCCTTAAGCTTCACGGTTGTTTTGGATTGTTTTTGTCGGCGGCATCCTCCTAAATCAAATCAAATGTACGCTCACCACGCTGCGCTTTGATCTTTCCGACGGCCGTGACAATATGGTGGAAATCAGGTCCCCTATTTTCCCTTTATTACCCATTATACATTTTTTTCTTTTTACTCTCGAATATATATACATATATATACAGTACCAAAAGTCAAAAGTTTGGAAACACCTACTCCATTCAAGTTTTTTATTTTTCATTTTAAAATATGTACTTTTTTCTACATTGTAGAATAACAGTGAAGACATCAAAACTATGAAATAACAAATATGGAATCATGTAATAACCAAAAAAGTGTTAAACAAACCAAATTACATTTTATATTTGAGATTCTTCAAATAGCCACCCTTTGCCTTGATGACAGCTTTGCACGCTCTTGGCAATTCTCTCAACCAGCTTCACCTGGAATCCTTTTCCAACAGTCTTGAAGAAGTTTCCACATATGCTGAGCACTTGTTGGCTGCTTTTCCTTCACTCTGTGGTCTGACTCATCCCAAACCATCTCAATTGGGTTGAGGTTGAGTGAAGCACTCCATCACTCTCCTTCTTGGTCAAATAGCCCTTACACAGCCTGGAGGTGTGTTTTGGGTCATTGTTCTGTTGAAAAGCAAATGATAGTCCAACTAAGCGCAAACCAGATGGAATGGCATATCGCTGCAGAATGTTGTGGTAGCCATGATGGTTAAGTGTCCCTTGAATTGCTTCTACACCTGCATTGCTTGCTGTTTGGGTTTTTTGGCTGGGTTTCTGTATAGCACTTTGAGACATCAGCTGATGTACGAAGGGCTATATAAATACATTTGATTTGATTTGAATTCTAAATCACAGACAGTGTCACCAGGAAAGCACCCCCACACCATAACACCTCCTCCTCCATGCTTCATGGTGGGAACCAAACATACAGAGATCATCCGTTCACCTACTCTGCGTCTCACAAAGACACGGCCGTTGGAACCAAATATCTCAAATTTGGACTCATCAGACCAAAAGGACACATTTCCACCGCTCTAATGTCCATTGCTCGTGTTTCTTTTCACAAGCAAGTCTCTTCTTCTAATTTGTGTTCTTTAGTAGTGGTTTCTTTGCAGCAATTCAACCATGAAGCCCTGATTCACGCAGTCTCCTCTGAACAGTTGTTGTTGAGATTAGTCTGTTACTTAAACTCTGTGAAGCATTTATTTGGGCTGAAATCTGAGGTGCAGATAACTCTAATGAACTTATCCTCTGCAGCAGAGGTAACTCTGGGTCTTCCTTTCCTGTGGCGGTCCTAATGAGAGCTGGTTTCATCGTAGCACTTGATGGTTTTTGCGACTGCACTTTTCCATATTGACTGACCTTCATGTAATGATGGACTGTCAATTCTCTTTGCTTTTTCGAGCTGTTCTTGCCTTAATTGACTTGATCTTTTACCAATCAGGGCCATCTTCTGTATACCACCCCTACCTTGTCACAACACAACTGATTGGCTCAAACACATTAAGAAGGAAATAAATTCAACAAATTAACTTTTAATAAAAACAGACTCGAGGTTGTAATCGCTGCCAAAGCTCCTTCAACAAAATAATGAGTAAAGGGTCTGAACACTTATGTAAATGTTTTATTACATTTTTTAATTTGCAAGAAATTATCTAAAATGTCTAAAAACCTGTTTTCGCTTCTTCATTATGGGGTATTGTATGTAGATTGATAAGGATATAATAATTTTTTATTTTTTTAGAATAAGGCTGTAACAAAATGTGGAAAAAGTCAAAGTGTCTGAATACTTTCCGAAGTCACTGTACATATATGTTTTTTTACCCTAGAACATATACAGTATGTATAAGTATATATAGTACATATAGTATATATAAGTATATATAAGTATATATAGTACATATAGTATGTATAAGTATATAAAAGTATATACAGTATGTATAAGTATATATAGTACATATAGAATGTATAAGTATATATAAGTATATACAGTATGTATAAGTATATAAAAGTATATATATTATGTATAAGTGTATATATAAGTATATATAGTATGTATACGTATATATAAGTATATACAGTATGTATAAGTATATATAAGTACATATAAGTATATATAAGTATATATAGTATGTATAAGTATATATAAGTATGTATAGTATGTATAAGTATATATAAGTATATATAGTACATATAAGTATATTTCTTCTCTCGTGTATATATATATATATATATATATATATATATATATATACACATATATAGATATATATTATCATTTTTTACATTTCATTCTTGTATATATCATGCCAAGACCAACATAAAAAAACATAAAAAGCAGGAAAATGCAAATGTCTTCCCTCGCTGCCACGGAGGGAGAGATATATATTTATTAAACTTTCTCCTCGTTTGGCCTCGGCTGGCGTGTGCTCATTAGTCAGGCAACCCAGGCAGATGAGGTAATAGTGAAACGAAGTTCAATCGACAGTTCCTCGACCGCACCAGCACGATCGGGGTAACAAGGCGCAATGGGGGGTTGCACCATGTGCTAGGCCGACTCCCACCTACTGGGTGAACGCAAAGTTCTGGAAATGGAGGGGGAATCATGAATGTAAAATTAAGCTACAGACAGGCACACACACAACACCGGCATGGGTATACAATACACACCAGTTTCCAGTAATTAGAAGGGCATGGGCGCACATTACACACCAGTTTCCAGTAATCGGTAGGCATATGAAAGGTGCTATCTCTGCGACTGCCTTTGGTTCTCTTTCTCTGTTTCCCCTCCCTCCCTCCCTCCCTCCCTCCCTCCCTCCCTCCCTCCCTCCCTCCCTCCCTCTTTCTCTCTATCTGTCTCATCTCTCCTTTGATCACTTCCCCTTCACTTGCAGACATCTCCCCCTCTGTCCCCCTGTCCCACTGTCTCTCTCTTCTTTCCCTCTCTTCCTCTATACCCCTCCCTCTCTCGGTCTCATCTCAGCTTTGATCAGTATTGCAGGCTCACACATCGAGCCCCCTCCTCCACCCTCGTTTTTTTCCCTCCTCTCTCTTTCATGAATCTTGAAAGTTCAGCTCCTCTATGTTTTCTTCTCACTTCCCTTCCCCTGGACCCACCCTCTCTCTCTCCCTCCTTCTCTCTCTCTCTCTCTCTCTCTCTTTCTCTCTCCCCCTCTCTCTCCCTCCTTCTCTCTCTCTCTCTCTCTCTCTCTCTCTCTCTCTTTCTCTCTCCCCTCCCTCTTCCCCCCCCTTTCTCTCTCTCTGTCTTTCTCTCTGTCTTTCTCTCCCCCTCCCTCTCTCTCCCACCCCCCCCTCCCCTCTCTCTCTCTCTGTCTTTCTCTCTCTCTCTCTCTCTCATTCATCTTTTATGCGTCAGACAGATTCTGTCAGTTTGATCTCCTACACTTCGGCCAACTCATATTTTTATTTTAAAGCTTTGACTAGGTCATCAACTGTGGCTTTGTAAAAAAAACAAATGGCCCTGGCACTGACTCTGAGTCAGTAATGAATTGGACTGTTTACATCTAAAGCCTCAAAATGGTAATACATTTTCCAATAGCTCGCTGACCCCAGCCCAGTGAGTATGACACTTGCACCATCCAAGGGTAGGACACCAAGTTTCTCTTTCAGACTAGAACAAGAAAGAAGAAGATAGAAACGAGAGGCAAACATGAAGGATGTCATGACCTCTGAACCTCTACCCCCTTCCTAGCCCCTTTATATATCTTCCATAGAAGATGATCACCATGGTAACAGAAGACAGAGAATGAGAGAGAGAGTGAGAGAAAGAAAGAAAGAGAGAGAGAAGTGGGAGAGGCAGATGGGTAAAAGAGGGGTGTGACAGAAACAGGTCATCTCTTCAGAGAAGTGGGCCCCAGTAAAAGACAGGTCCTTCCTGTTGAGTTAAGACATCACCCCCACATGGGGAGAGTCACATTTCCAGGTGTTAAGTCCCAGGGGAGACATGTCAGGACGGTGTCCCCCAGCTCTGATTAGCCAATTCCTCCCTGGTCGATGATGTGAGTTTGTTCTCGTCGTTCTGCTCTCTATTTCCCTCTCTATTTATCTCAAATCCAATCAAATTTAATTGTCACATGTTTAGTAAACAACATGTGTAGACTACCAGTGAAATGCTTACGGGCCCTTTCCCGCAGAATAAAATAACAAATCTAAGGATAATGATAATAATAAAAAAATATTATCACAAAAAAATAAATCCGCAAAGATTGATGATAACTTTGCTATATACACAGAGTACCAGTACCTGAGGTGGTAGGTAGCCTAGTGGTTAGAACATTGGGCCAGTAAACGAAACGTTGCTAGATCAAATCCCCCGAGCTGACAAGATAAAAATCTGTCGTTCTGCCCCTGAGCAAGACAGTCAACCCACTGTACCCTGGGCACTGAAGATGTGGATGTTGATTAAGGCAGCCTCTCTGATTCAGAGGGGTTGGGTTAAATGTGGATGACACATTTCAGATGTACAGCTGACTAGCTATCCCCCTTTCCCTAGTCAATATGCAAGGGTGCAGGGTAAATGAGGTAGGGATCAATTGTCTAGGCAACAGGATAGATAATAGACAATGCATCCAACAGCTGTGATATATCAGCCATTATCTCTGACACACACAGTGAGTAGTGAGTACCATCTTGCATAGGGACATGAAGAGAGAGTCTATGTTTTTACTCTTGACTGTCTCCACAGTCTTCATCTTCTTCTTCTGTTTCCCCTTAGGCACAGTGATGAGGCTCTAATCTGCTACCCAGTCTGCACCACAGGACGACAAAATCTCTGCAAGCTACTTCACTCCAAATCCTGCCCGGAGACTGCATGAGGCAGACACAGAGGTCGGTTTATTTTGACTGGTTCTTTTTTAAATTTTTTATTAGCCTCTTATACCTAAGTTCTTAGTCAGAGTAGACTTCATACTGTTGTAACTCTGACTCAATAGAATGACGTGCGTTTATCAACTGAAGTCTGTTTGGAATAACGACATCTGATCACGCCATTACAAGTAACCCACAATAATTTTGGCAACAACTTTAAAAAAGGAGTAAATGATCATGTTATCAACCTACACTTGACTGCCTATGTTATCTAAGACTAGGATCGTTAGCATCGGCTCACCTTCGGCTAGGTAGAGTATCCCAACTAATGGTTAAAGCTTTGGTCGATATAAATCAAATTAGCCAGGTGTTTAGGAGTCTTATTGCTTAGGGGTAGAAGATGTTTAGAAGACACTTGCCCTGTGGAAACAGACAGAACATTCTATGACTAGGGTGGCTGGAGTGTTTGACAATGTTGTTGCTGTTGAGATGATAGATAACCAAATCCACACACACAGAGAGAGAGAGAGAGAGAGAGAGAGAGGGGGAGAGAGAGAGAGAGAGAGAGACAGAGACAGAGAGAGAGAGAGAGAGAGAGAGCGAGAGAGAGAGAGAGAGAGAGAGAGAGACAGAGACAGAGAGAGAAAGAGAGAGAGAGAGAGAGAGAGAGAGAGAGAGAGAGGGGAGAGAGAGGGGGAGAGAGAGGGGGGAGAGAGAGAGAGAGAGACAGAGACAGAGAGAGAGAGAGAGAGAGAGAGAGAGAGAGAGAGAGAGAGAGAGAGAGAGACAGAGACAGAGAGAGAAAGAGAGAGAGAGAGAGAGAGAGAGAGAGAGAGAGAGAGAGAGAGAGAGAGGGGGAGAGAGAGGGGGAGGAGAGAGAGAGAGAGAGAGAGAGAGAGAGAGAGAGAGAGAGACAGAGAGAGAGAGAGAGAGAGAGAGAGAGAGAGAGAGAGAGAGCGAGAGAGAGAGCGAGAGAGAGAGAGAGAGAGAGAGAGAGAGAGAGAGACAGAGAGAGAAAGAGAGAGAGAGAGAGAGAGAGAGAGAGAGAATGAAAGTCATTTTAACATGAAGCACTTCTCTCATGTCTTTCTGGTAATTAGTTCTAAATGAGTCTCGTGAGAGAGGGTCATTAACGATATCACATGTAACTGTTCAAATGGAAACATCGATGAAGGAAGTTTAAATACAAATCAAATCAAATGTATTCATATAGCCCTTCTTACATCAGCTGATATCTCCAAGTGCTGTACAGAAACACAGCCTAAAACTCCAAACAGCAAGCAATGCAGGTGTAGAAGCACGGTGGCTAGGAAAAACTCCCTAGAAAGGCCAGAACCTAGGAAGAAACCTAGAGAGGAACCAGGCTATGAGGGGTGGCCAGTCCTCTTCTGTCTGTGCCGGATGGAGATTTTAGCAGAACATGGCCAAGATGTTCAAATGTTCATAAATGACCAGCAGGGTCAAATAATAATAATCACAGTAGTTGTCGAGGGTGCAGCAAGTCAGCACCACAAGAGTAAATATCAGTTGGCTTTTTATAGCCGATCATTCAGAGTATCTCTACCGCTCCTGCTGTCTCTAGAGAGTTGAAAACAGCAGTTCTGGGACAGGTAGCACGTCCGGTGAACAGGTCAGGTTTCCATAGCCGCAGGCAGAACAGTTGAAACTGGAGCAGCAGCACGGCCAGGTGGACTGGGGACAGCAAGGAGTCATCATGCCAGGTAGTCCTGAGGCATGGTCCCATGGCCCAGGTCATCAGAGAGAGAGAAAGAAAGAGAGAATTAGAGAGAATTACAGAAATACAAGACGTTGAAAATGTAAAGTGCAGGATTACTTCAACCTTGTATTTACGACAGGAATCTTCAATCTTCTTCATCTTCTATCTGCAGTTTGCTACATACATTTTTCGGACGTGTAAATTCATGTTTAATTGATTCTTTAAAAAATGTAACTTTTAAATGCTTCATTAGCTCAGTTCAAAGGTCAGAACCCACAATATTAGCTTGTTTTATTCCAATGTTTGTAAACAATGGTAATGTAAACAAGCACTATATAGCCTCAAAACATGGTTCAAATTGTAGTTGTGATCTCATGGATGATCAGTCTTTTCTCTGTCTGTCTGTTCTTTGCTCTGTCTATTAACTTGATAGGGCTTGCATTTCTCCAGCCCCATCTCTCAGGTTTTCACCTAAATGGGCTTTACTATTGTTTCAACTGCTGATTGCCATTTATTTATAAATAATAAATAATAAAATAAAACTGTTGATGTGGTAGATCAGCTTTTATATTGGAGATAGATCGTGGTTTGCATTGATGCAATTGTCTGCATCATTTCCAATCCCCAATGTACATTTGCTGGTAAATAAATTGCTGCTTTAAAAGGGGATTTTTTTAAAGGTACTATAAAGAACCAGTCTGCTAATTTGATTTAAAAACAAACTAATTTCTGTACCAAGGCTTAAATTGTATTGGTGCCACAAATTCTAAAACGTTAGCATTTGGAAACAGTGCCAGGGATGTCAAACCAAAGCACGGATTGCTTTTACCTAATATCCATAAACTGTTTACAGGATCAGGAAACCAATATGTTATTTTGTAATCTGGGTGCACTAGCTGCCAAAAGCAGCACCAATCTGGAAGCGATAAAAACATATATATATATCTGATTGCTTTTACGTTTAAACCCACCCCGACCCTTATTCAATAAAACTGTCAATAAACAAAGACAGTATCTGCAGCTGCACTTTTCAAACAAAAAAAACGAGAGGAGAGAAAACATTCAGAACAGAAAGAAACCACGCAGGGGAGACAGCAAGGCAAAGAGCGGCTGTGAATCATAAAGGTTGGACTTATAACAAGCTGTCAGAGATCTGTACAGGAAGTCCAATTTGGTCCTCTAATCAATGGCACACTATTCCCCTCACAGGAGTCTTGTCAAAAGTTCTGCACTATGAAGGGAATAGTGTGCCATTTTGTAGGATTTGGGATGCACACAAAATAGGAGTCATTAATGGGGGAAAGTGCTCTGTCACTATCTGCTGTCTGCTGTAGACCTGTAGTCCGGTCACTACCTGCTGTAGACCTGTAGTTCTGTCACTACCTGCTGTAGACCTGTAGTTCTGTCACTACCTGTTGTAGACCTGTAGTTCTGTCACTACCTGTTGTAGACCTGTAGTTCTGTCACTACCTGCTGTAGACCTGTAGTTCTGTCACTACCTGCTGTAGACCTGTAGTCCGGTCACTACCTGCTGTAGACCTGTAGTTCTGTCACTACCTGCTGTAGACCTGTAGTTCTATCACTACCTGCTGTAGACCTGTAGTTCTGTCACTACCTGCTGTAGACCTGTAGACCTGTAGTTCTGTCACTACCTGTTGTAGACCTGTAGTTCTGTCACTACCTGTTGTAGACCTGTAGTTCTGTCACTACCTGCTGTAGACCTGTAGTTCTGTCACTACCTGCTGTCTGCTGTAGACCTGTAGTTCTGTCACTACCTGTTGTAGACCTGTAGTTCTGTCACTACCTGCTGTCTGCTGTAGACCTGTAGTTCTGTCACTACCTGTTGTAGACCTGTAGTTCTGTCACTACCTGCTGTAGTCCTGTAGTTCTGTCACTACCTGTTGTAGACCTGTAGTTCTGTCACTACCTGCTGTAGACCTGTATTCTGTCACTACCTGTTGTAGACCTGTAGTTCTGTCACTACCTGTTGTAGACCTGTAGTTCTGTCACTACCTGCTGTAGACCTGTAGTTCTGTCACTACCTGCTGTAGACCTGTAGTTCTGTCACTACCTGCTGTAGACCTGTAGTTCTGTCACTACCTGCTGTCAACTGTAGACCTGTAGTTCTGTCACTACCTGCTGTAGACCTGTAGTTCTGTCACTACCTGCTGTAGACCTGTAGTTCTGTCACTACCTGCTGTAGACCTGTAGTTATGTCACTACCTGCTGTAGACCTGTAGTTCTGTCACTACCTGTTGTAGACCTGTAGTTCTATCACTACCTGCTGTAGACCTGTAGTTCTGTCACTACCTGCTGTAGACCTGTAGTTCTGTCACTACCTGCTGTAGACCTGTAGTTCTGTCACTACCTGCTGTAGACCTGTAGTTCTGTCACTACCTGCTGTAGACCTGTAGTCCTGTAGTTCTGTCACTACCTGTTGTAGACCTGTAGTTCTGTCACTACCTGCTGTAGACCTGTAGTTCTGTCACTACCTGTTGTAGACCTGTAGTTCTGTCACTACCTGCTGTCTGCTGTAGACCTGTAGTTCTGTCACTACCTGCTGTAGACCTGTAGTTCTGTCACTACCTGTTGTAGACCTGTAGTTATGTCACTACCTGCTGTAGACCTGTAGACCTGTAGTTATGTCACTACCTGTTGTAGACCTGTAGTTATGTCACTACCTGCTGTAGACCTGTAGTTCTGTCACTACCTGCTGTAGACCTGTAGTTCTGTCACTACCTGCTGTAGACCTGTAGTTCTGTCACTACCTGCTGTAGACCTGTAGGTCTGTCACTACCTGCTGTAGACCTGTAGTTATGTCACTACCTGTTGTAGACCTGTAGTTCTGTCACTACCTGCTGTAGACCTGTAGTTCTGTCACTACCTGCTGTAGACCTGTAGTTATGTCACTACCTGCTGTAGACCTGTAGTTCTGTCACTACCTGCTGTAGACCTGTAGTTATGTCACTACCTGCTGTAGACCTGTAGTTCTGTCACTACCTGCTGTAGACCTGTAGTCCTGTAGTTCTGTCACTACCTGTTGTAGACCTGTAGTTCTGTCACTACCTGCTGTAGACCTGTAGTCCTGTAGTTCTGTCACTACCTGTTGTAGACCTGTAGTTCTGTCACTACCTGCTGTAGACCTGTAGTTCTGTCACTACCTGTTGTAGACCTGTAGTTCTGTCACTACCTGCTGTCTGCTGTAGACCTGTAGTTCTGTCACTACCTGCTGTAGACCTGTAGTTCTGTCACTACCTGTTGTAGACCTGTAGTTATGTCACTACCTGCTGTAGACCTGTAGACCTGTAGTTATGTCACTACCTGTTGTAGACCTGTAGTTATGTCACTACCTGCTGTAGACCTGTAGTTCTGTCACTACCTGCTGTAGACCTGTAGTTCTGTCACTACCTGCTGTAGACCTGTAGTTCTGTCACTACCTGCTGTAGACCTGTAGTTCTGTCACTACCTGCTGTAGACCTGTAGGTCTGTCACTACCTGCTGTAGACCTGTAGTTATGTCACTACCTGTTGTAGACCTGTAGTTCTGTCACTACCTGCTGTAGAACTGTAGTTCTGTCACTACCTGCTGTAGACCTGTAGTTATGTCACTACCTGCTGTAGACCTGTAGTTCTGTCACTACCTGCTGTAGACCTGTAGTTGTCACTACCTGCTGTAGACCTGTAGTTCTGTCACTACCTGCTGTAGACCTGTAGTCCTGTAGTTCTGTCACTACCTGTTGTAGACCTGTAGTTCTGTCACTACCTGCTGTAGACCTGTAGTTCTGTCACTACCTGTTGTAGACCTGTAGTTCTGTCACTACCTGCTGTCTGCTGTAGACCTGTAGTTCTGTTACTACCTGCTGTAGACCTGTAGTTCTGTCACTACCTGTTGTAGACCTGTAGTTATGTCACTACCTGCTGTAGACCTGTAGACCTGTAGTCCGGTCACTACCTGCTGTAGACCTGTACTTCTGTCACTACCTGCTGTAGACCTGTAGTTATGTCACTACCTGCTGTAGACCTGTAGACCTGTAGTTCTGTCACTATCTGCTGTATGTTGTAGACCTGTAGTTCTGTCACTACCTGCTGTAGACCTGTAGTTCTGTCACTATCTGCTGTCTGCTGTAGACATGTAGTTCTGTCACTACCTGTTGTAGACCTGTAGTTCTGTCACTACCTGCTGTAGACCTGTAGTTCTGTCACTACCTGTTGTAGACCTGTAGTTATGTCACTACCTGATGTAGACCTGTAGTTCTGTCACTACCTGCTGTAGACCTGTAGACCTGCAGTTCTGTCACTACCTGCTGTAGACCTGTAGTTCTGTCACTACCTGCTGTAGACCTGTAGTTATGTCACTACCTACTGTAGACCTGTAGACCTGTAGTTCTGTCAGTATCTGCTGTCTGTTGTAGACCTGTAGTTCTGTCACTACCTGCTGTAGACCTGTAGTTCTGTCACTATCTGCTGTCTGCTGTAGACCGGTAGTTCTGTCACTACCTGTTGTAGACCTGTAGTTCTGTCACTACCTGCTGTAGACCTGTAGTTCTGTCACTACCTGCTGTAGACCTGTAGTTCTGTCACTACCTGCTGTAGACCTGTAGACCTGCAGTTCTGTCACTACCTGCTGTAGACCTGTAGTTCTGTCACTACCTGCTGTAGACCTGTAGTTATGTCACTACCAGCTGTAGACCTGTAGACCTGTAGTTCTGTCACTATCTGCTGTCTGTTGTAGACCTGTAGTTCTGTCACTACCTGCTGTAGACCTGTAGTTCTGTCACTACCTGTTGTAGACCTGTAGTTCTGTCACTACCTGCTGTAGACCTGTAGTTCTGTCACTACCTGCTGTAGACATGTAGTTCTGTCACTACCTGCTGTAGACCTGTCGTTTTGTCACTGCCCTGTTGTAGACCTGTAGTCCTTCACTACCTGTTGTAGACCTGTAGTTCTGTCACTACCTGCTGTAGACCTGTAGTTCTGTCACTACCTGCTGTCTGTTGTAGACCTGTAGTTCTGTCACTACCTGCTGTCTGCTGTAGACCTGTAGTTCTGTCACTACCTGTTGTAGACCTGTAGTTCTGTCACTACCTGTTGTAGACCTGTAGTTATGTCACTACCTGCTGTAGACCTGTAGTTCTGTCACTACCTGCTGTCTGTTGTAGACCTGTAGTTCTGTCACTACCTGCTGTAGACTTGTAGTTCTGTCACTACCTGCTGTCTATTGTAGACCTGTAGTTCTGTCACTACCTGCTGTAGACCTGTAGACCTGTAGTTCTGTCACTACCTGTTGTAGACCTGTAGTTCTGTCACTACCTGCTGTAGACCTGTAGTTCTGTCACTACCTGCTGTAGACCTGTAGTTCTGTCACTACCTGCTGTAGACCTGTAGTTCTGTCACTACCTGCTGTAGACCTGTAGTTCTGTCACTACCTGCTGTAGACCTGTAGTTCTGTCACTACCTGCTGTAGACCTGTAGTTATGTCACTACCTGCTGTAGACCTGTAGTTCTGTCACTACCTGCTGTAGACCTGTAGTTCTGTCACTACCTGCTGTAGACCTGTAGTTCTGTCACTACCTGCTGTAGACCTGTAGTTCTGTCACTACCTGCTGTAGACCTGTAGTTCTGTCACTACCTGTTGTAGACCTGTAGTTCTGGCACTACCTGCTGTAGACCTGTAGTTCTGTCACTACCTGCTGTAGACCTGTAGTTCTGTCACTACCTGCTGTAGACCTGTAGTTCTGTCACTACCTGCTGTAGACCTGTAGCTCTGTCACTGCCTGCTGTATGCTGTAGACCTGTAGCTCTGTCACTACCTGCCGTGTACTGCAGACCAGCCATCTAGAGATACAAGGTAGAATCCCACACAGCTGCATTTGACACTAATTCAATCTGTCTCCAGTCTTGAGGAATGGACTGAAAATATCTCCTGCAACACGTTTGCTAGCTGCTATGATCCACGTTTAAAACATGTTTACTGACACAGGTAGGAAGAGGGAAATAAAATTGCTTATTCCTTTTTGCTGAAAAAAAATATTTGCGTCTGACAGTAGTCAGGTTTCCATCCAACCATTTCATGCAGATGAATTACACGACAGCACAAGCCTGATTGAAACAGCACATTTACTGGCAATATGTCCTAATGTCTACAAAGCTAAACGTGCTAAACAAGGTAGGATGATTGTCTGTGGATCAGATTATGCAACAATTGCGAAGGAAATGCAGTTTCGGGTGAATATTGATATATCATCCATCATCTCGAAGTAAACCACGTCTTGCGTTTCGCCTACTGCCACACCGTGTGGAAAAGCATGAAGAGTTTATAGACACATGAAATAAGTCATGATGAACTTCACATGGTGGTTAAGTGCACAGCGGCCTGATTCACGCAGTCTCCTCTGAACAGTTGATGTTGAGATGTGTCTGTAATTTGAACTCTGTGAGGCATTTATTTGGGCTGCAGTTTCTGAGGCTGGTAACTCTAATGAACTTATCCTCTGCAGCAGAGGTAACTCTGGGTCTTCCTTTCCTGTGGCGGTCTTCATGAGAGCCACTTTCATCATAGTACTTCATGGTTTTTGCGACTAAATTTGAAGAAACTTTCAAAGTTCTTCAAATTTTCTGCATTGACTGATCTTCATGTCTTAAAGTAATGATGGACTATCATTTCTCTTTACTTATTTGAGCTGTTCTTGCCATAATATGGACTTATGGAAGAAAATAAATTAAACAAATGAACTTTTAACACGGCAGACCTGTTAATATAAATGCATTCCAGGTGACTACCTCATGAAGCTGGTTGAGAAAAATGCCAAGAGTGTGCAAAGCTGTCATCCCGGCAAAGGGTGGCTACTTTGAAGCATCTCAAATATAAAAAAAATATTTAGATGCTTTTAACATTTTTTGGGGGGTTACTACACGATTCCATATGTGTTATTTCATAGTGTTGATGTCTTCACTATTATTCTACAATGTAGAAAATACTGAAAATAAAGAAGAACCCAGGAATGAGTAGGTGTTTCCAGACTTTTGACAGGTACTGGAGGTCCTGGATACAGGAAATTTGGTCGCAGTGATGTACTGGGCAAAGCACACTACCCTCTGTAGCGCCTTACTGAGCTGGATGCTGAGTTGTTGCCATATCAGGCGGTGATGCTCTCGATGGTGCAGCTTGTAGAACTTTTTGAGGATCTGGGGAACCATGCCAAATCTTTTCTGTCCCCTGAGGGGGGGGGGGGTGTTGTGCCCTCTTTACAACTTATTGGTTAGTTTTTGGTTTGGTTTTGGAGGTTGTCCTCTGTGTTATTGTATATCATTTGTGTATTGTCAGATGCATGTAGCATGTGTGCCTTTGACGGGTTCCTTTAAAAGTCCCGGTTTTCATAATTCCGTTATTTTTTCACTAACTGAATTTACTCCTCTTCATTCCTGTCTTCCTTGGTTCTTTTTTCACAAACTGAATTTACTCCTCTTCATTCCTGTCTTCCCTCGTTCTTTTTTCACTAACTGAATTTACTCCTCTTCATTCCTGTCTTCCCTCGTTCTTTTTTCACTAACTGAATTTACTCCTCTTCATTCCTGTCTTCCCTCGTTCTTTTTTCACTAACTGAATTTACTCCTCTTCATTCCTGTCTTCCCTCGTTCTTTTTTCACTAACTGAATTTACTCCTCTTCATTCCTGTCTTCCCCCTTTGCTTTTTTCACTAACTGAATTTACTCCTCTTCATTCCTGTCTTCCCCCTTTGCTTTTTTCACTAACTGAATTTACTCCTCTTCATTCCTGTCTTCCCTCGTTCTTTTTTCACTAACTGAATTTACTCCTCTTCATTCCTGTCTTCCCCCTTTCCTTTTTTCACTAACTGAATTTACTCCTCTTCATTCCTGTCTTCCCTCGTTCTTTTTTCACTAACTGAATTTACTCCTCTTCATTCCTGTCTTCCCTCGTTCTTTTTTCACTAACTGAATTTACTCCTCTTCATTCCTGTCTTCCCTCGTTCCTTTTTTCACTAACTGAATTTACTCCTCTTCATTCCTGTCTTCCCTCGTTCTTTTTTCACTAACTGAATTTACTCCTCTTCATTCCTGTCTTCCCTCGTTCTTTTTTCACTAACTGAATTTACTCCTCTTCATTCCTGTCTTCCCTCGTTCTTTTTTCACTAACTGAATTTACTCCTCTTCATTCCTGTCTTCCCTCGTTCTTTTTTCACTAACTGAATTTACTCATCTTCATTCCTCTCTTCCCTCGTTCTTTTTTCACTAACTGAATTTACTCCTCTTCATTCCTCTCTTCCCTCGTTCTTTTTTCACTAACTGAATTTACTCCTCTTCATTCCTGTCTTCCCTCGTTCTTTTTTCACTAACTGAATTTACTCCTCTTCATTCCTGTCTTCCCTCGTTCTTTTTTCACTAACTGAATTTACTCCTCTTCATTCCTGTCTTCCCTCGTTCTTTTTTCACTAACTGAATGTACTCCTCTTCATTCCTGTCTTCCCTCGTTCTTTTTTCACTAACTGAATTTACTCCTCTTCATTCCTGTCTTCCCTCGTTCTTTTTTCACTAACTGAATTTACTCCTCTTCATTCCTCTCTTCCCTCGTTCTTTTTTCACTAACTGAATTTACTCCTCTTCATTCCTCTCTTCCCTCGTTCTTTTTTCACTAACTGAATTTACTCCTCTTCATTCCTGTCTTCCCCCTTTGCTTTTTTCACTAACTGAATTTACTCCTCTTCATTCCTGTCTTCCCTCGTTCTTTTTTCACTAACTGAATTTACTCCTCTTCATTCCCGTCTTCCCCCTTTGCTTTTTTCACTAACTGAATTTACTCCTCTTCATTCCTGTCTTCCCTCGTTCTTTTTTCACTAACTGAATTTACTCCTCTTCATTCCTGTCTTCCCTCGTTCTTTTTTCACTAACTGAATTTACTCATCTTCATTCCTGTCTTCCCCTTTGCTTTTTTCACTAACTGAATTTACTCCTCTTCATTCCTGTCTTCCCTCGTTCTTTTTTCACTAACTGAATTTACTCCTCTTCATTCCTGTCTTCCCCCTTTGCTTTTTTCACTAACTGAATTTACTCCTCTTCATTCCTGTCTTCCCCCTTTGCTTTTTTCACTAACTGAATTTACTCCTCTTCATTCCTGTCTTCCCTCGTTCTTTTTTCACTAACTGAATTTACTCCTCTTCATTCCTCTCTTCCCTCGTTCTTTTTTCACTAACTGAATTTACTCCTCTTCATTCCTCTCTTCCCTCGTTCTTTTTTCACTAACTGAATTTACTCCTCTTCATTCCTCTCTTCCCTCGTTCTTTTTTCACTAACTGAATTTACTCCTCTTCATTCCTCTCTTCCCTCGTTCTTTTTTCACTAACTGAATTTACTCCTCTTCATTCCTGTCTTCCCTCGTTCTTTTTTCACTAACTGAATTTACTCCTCTTCATTCCTGTCTTCCCCCTTTCCTTTTTTCCCCCCATGAAATGTTTATTTTGGTTTTTGTTGCCTATGTTGAATTTACCCTAACGTCTGTGAAAGTAGCCATCTGTGTGTGTGTGTGTGTGTGTGTGTGTAGGAGTGTGTGTGTGTGTGTGTGTGTGTAGGAGTGTTTGTAGGAGTGTGTGTGTGTGTGTGTGTGTGTAGGAGTGTGTGTGTGTGTGTGTAGGAGTGTGTGTGTGTGTAGGAGTGTGTGTGTGTGTGTGTGTAGGAGTGTGTGTGTGTGTAGGAGTGTGTGTGTGTGTGTGTGTGTGTGTGTGTGTAGGAGTGTGTGTGTGTGTGTGTAGGAGTGTGTGTGTGTGTAGGAGTGTGTGTGTGTGTGTTTGTGTGTAGGAGTGTTTGTAGGAGTGTATGTGTGTGTGTGTGTGTGTGTGTGTGTGCGTGTGTGTGTGTGTGTGTGTGTGTTCCGTGTGTGCTTAAAATAGCAGCAGTGCAGTATCAGTCTGAGTCACATTAAGAATAGCAAATATCTCTTGTAAAACCTGTGTTTGCATGTTATGATTGATTCAATAGGACTCATACCAGCAGGACGCAAACACAGGCTGATTAGGGTACAACATGGATATCACAGAAATTCATATTCAATTTAGTCAAATAAGTGAACCTACACCCAGAAACAATGTGAAGGCAATGCATGAAAAGCAACAGCTGCCTTTTCTGACAAAATGAAAAAGTACCTTACCAATTCCAAGGGTTACCATGAATATTCCTAATGACATAGTAACAGTACCTTACCAATTCCAAGGGTTATCATGAATATTCCTAATGACATAGTAACAGTACCTTACCAATTCCAAGGGTTATCATGAATATTCCTAACGACACAGTAACAGTACCTTACCAATTACAAGGGTTACCATGAATATCCCTAACGACATAGTAACAGTACCTAACCAATTCCAAGGGTTATCATGAATATTCCTAACGACACAGTAACAGTACCTTACCAATTCCAAGGGTTACCATGAATATTCCTAATGACATAGTAACAGTACCTTACCAATTCCAAGGGTTATCATGAATATTCCTAACGACACAGTAACAGTACATGTAAACAGTACCTTACCAATTCCAAGGGTTATCATGAATATTCCTAATGACATAGTAACAGTACCTAACCAATTCCAAGGGTTATCGTGCTTTTACACCTGCATTGCTTGCTGTTTGGGGTTTTAGGCTGGGTTTCTGTACAGCACTTTGAGATATCAGCTGATGTACGAAGGGCTATATAAATAAATTTGATTTGATTTATCATGAATATTCCTAATGACACAGTAACAGTACCTAACCAATTCCAAGGGATATCATGAATATTCCTAATGACATAGTAACAGTACCTAACCAATTCCAAGGGTTATCATGAATATTCCTAATGACATAGTAACAGTACCTAACCAATTCCAAGGGTTATCATGAATATTCCTAATGACATAGTAACAGTACCTAACCAATTCCAAGGGTTATCATGAATATTCCTAATGACATAGTAACAGTACCTAACCAATTCCAAGGGTTATCATGAATATTCCTAATGACATAGTAACAGTACCTAACCAATTTCAAGGGTTATCATGAATATTCCTAATGACATAGTAACAGTACCTTACCAATTCCAAGGGTTATCGTGAATATTCCTAATGACATAGTAACAGTACCTTACCAATTCCAAGGGAGATCATGAATACTCCTAATGACATAGTAACAGTACCTTACCAATTCCAAGGGTTATCATGAATATTCCTAATGACATAGTAACAGTACCTTACCAATTCCAAGGGTTATCGTGAATATTCCTAATGACATAGTAACAGTACCTTACCAATTCCAAGGGTTATCATGAATATTCCTAATGACATAGTAACAGTACCTTACCAATTCCAAGGGTTATCATGAATATTCCTAATGACATAGTAACAGTACCTAACCAATTCCAAGGGTTATCATGAATATCCCTAATGACATAGTAACAGTACCTAACCAATTCCAAGGGTTATCGTGAATATTCCTAATGACATAGTAACAGTACCTTACCAATTCCAAGGGTTATCATGAATATTCCTAATGACATAGTAACAGTACCTTACCAATTCCAAGGGTTATCGTGAATATTCCTAATGACATAGTAACAGTACCTTACCAATTCCAAGGGAGATCATGAATATTCCTAATGACATAGTAACAGTACCTTACCAATTCCAAGGGAGATCATGAATATTCCTAATGACATAGTAACAGTACCTTACCAATTCCAAGGGAGATCATGAATATTCCTAATGACATAGTAACAGTACCTTACCAATTCCAAGGGATATCATGAATATTCCTAATGACATAGTAACAGTACCTTACCAATTCCAAGGGTTATCATGAATATTCCTAATGACATAGTAACAGTACCTTACCAATTCCAAGGGATATCATGAATATCCCTAATGACATAGTAACAGTACCTTACCAATTCCAAGGGAGATCATGAATATTCCTAATGACATAGTAACAGTACCTTACCAATTCCAAGGGAGATCATGAATATTCCTAATGACATAGTAACAGTACCTTACCAATTCCAAGGGTTATCATGAATATTCCTAATGACATAGTAACAGTACCTTACCAATTCCAAGGGTTATCGTGAATATTCCTAATGACATAGTAACAGTACCTTACCAATTCCAAGGGAGATCATGAATATTCCTAATGACATAGTAACAGTACCTTACCAATTCCAAGGGAGATCATGAATATTCCTAATGACATAGTAACAGTACCTTACCAATTCCAAGGGAGATCATGAATATTCCTAATGACATAGTAACAGTACCTTACCAATTCCAAGGGATATCATGAATATTCCTAATGACATAGTAACAGTACCTTACCAATTCCAAGGGTTATCATGAATATTCCTAATGACATAGTAACAGTACCTTACCAATTCCAAGGGTTATCATGAATATTCCTAATGACATAGTAACACTACCTAACCAATTCCAAGGGTTACCATGAATATTCCTAATGACATAGTAACAGTACCTTACCAATTCCAAGGGATATCATGAATATTCCTTATTGAAGTTCCATTGTTAACGTAAAATGTTCATTTCCTTTGATGATGATGGTGTCAATAAGCAGTTTCCATCTCTCTTGTCGGTGGTATGAAGGAAGTGGTGCTTAACCAGGGTCGGGTAGGTTTATTTCTGAATGTACAGACTCAGTGAGCATAGCCTTGCTATTGAGAAAGGCCGCCGTAGGCAGACATGTCTCTCAAGAAAAGACAGGCTCACTGCCCACAAAATGAGGTGGAAACTGAGCTGCACTTCCTAACCTCCTTCCCAATGTTACAGCTACCAGTTACCTGTCCAAAAGTTGTAATCAGTCACGTAACTTTTGGATTACCCCAAATTTAGTAATGTAATCTGATCACTTTTTTTGGGGGGATCATCATCAAACACATTTGGTTATCATGAATATTCCTAATGACATAGTAACAGTACCAAACACATTTGGTTGTGTCGTCATAGCGCTCTCTAACTTGCGGTCAGACAAACTTACAAACTTATAAACTTGCTCCTTGTTTCAATGCTGAATTGAATCTCACTGAGAAAACAGAAAACTTTTTTTTCCCATAAACATCCTTTCTGATGTAATCCAATAAGTAATTATCTAGTTTTAAAAAGTTTACAATCTGATTACAATGATTTTGCTGGTAACGTAACTAGTTACATGTGATCAATAAATTCCCAAATCTGTGCTTAATTTAACCCTTTCAGTCCTGAGACACCAGAAAATATCCGCTTTTCATCGAAATCACTGACCACTCCTCATATTTAGCCTCATAGTGAAGTGTTTTACCATGTATCTGCCTGACCACTCCTCATATTTAGCCTCATAGTGAAGTGTTTTACCATGTATCTGCCTGACCAGTCCTCATATTTAGCCTCATAGTGAAGTGTTTTATCATGTATCTGCCTGACCACTCCTCATATTTAGCCTCATAGTGAAGTGTTTTACCATGTATCTGCCTGACCAGTCCTCATATTTAGCCTCATAGTGAAGTGTTTTATCATGTATCTGCCTGACCACTCCTCATATTTAGCCTCATAGTGAAGTGTTTTACCATGTATCTGCCTGACCAGTCCTCATATTTAGCCTCATAGTGAAGTGTTTTATCATGTATCTGCCTGACCAGTCCTCATATTTAGCCTCATAGTGAAGTGTTTTACCATGTATCTGCCTGACCAGTCCTCATATTTAGCCTCATAGTGAAGTGTTTTACCATGTATCTGCCTGACCAGTCCTCATATTTAGCCTCATAGTGATGTGTTTTACCATGTATCTGCCTGACCAGTCCTCATATTTAGCCTCATAGTGAAGTGTTTTACCATGTATCTGCCTGACCAGTCCTCATATTTAGCCTCGTAGTGAAGTGTTTTACCATGTTCTTTTCAGGACAACCAGAACTACAAGTAGAACCCAAAACAATTTGACATAAATAGTTGCAATGACGAGTTTTATTTGTCAATAAAAAAATAAGGTCCGTTAAAGTAATAATCTGATAGAAGTGTTTTTATATAAATGCTGTAAGTATAAATGTATTTTCTCTCACTGGGAAATGAATTTTCAACTAGTAAGGGACAATTGTGCAGAGTTTGTAGTTTGTGACAGAAACCCGTGAGCTCATTAGAGTATTACAGACACTGTTTCCTGGGATTTCATATGATCTTCTATGTTGGTGAACCCCTTACCTTCATAGATAGTTTTTAATAGTTTGTTATTTTCAAACCATTGGGACTCTACAGATGTTTCAGTAAAAAAAATATCCCCGGTCCCAGGTCCCCCTCGGGATCCATCCTTGTCTCACAAACACTGCTCTAGCTCCGCCCCCATCAATCACACAGACCAATGGTGGATGCTGAGGAAATAGACTAATCCAATGGTACCTCCCACAAATCTGTAGCTCAAACACACCATGTTTACAAGCAGTTTGACGTCCAAAACGCGCCGGAGTTACTGTGGGATTCATTCGGTAAAGACGTCCTCCAGTAGTTGCCTTTTCCTGTTGATAAGTGATATCCCAAGTTTAAATACAGCAAAGTACAGACACTAAAGGGTTAAAAAAATATGTTTTGAGCAAAATATATATATATTTTTGTTTTTTACACAACTGTAAACATTCAAAGAGTTTTGTCTGATGGGAATCCGTGATGTCATCGGCCTCCCACCTTGCTTGAGGAGCAAATGAGAGCAACAGAGGAAAGGCTCACTTGTCCTGTCATGACATACCTGGACCACCTATTGAGATGTGCCTTTTGTTAAGAAATTCAGCTGTTAAATGAGGTGAGAAGGAGACTAGAGTGCCACTTTATCTTTTGCTAAAACCTCTGTCAGCATACTGCAACCCTCCAAAGCCTGGAGCACAAGTGGATCCTAGAGAGAGAGAGAGAGAGAGAGAGAGAGAGAGAGAGAGAGAGAGACAGTGACAGAGAGAGAGAGAGAGAGAGAGAGAGAGAGAGAGACAGAGAGAGAGAGAGAGAGAGAGAGAGAGAGAGAGAGAGATTGTGTGATGAGTCAGTACACCAGTACATGTTGAGACAGCACACTGGCAACTTGTCAAACACTTTCCTGTAGGTCTGTACTTGTTCCCAGTTCTAATCCTTATCCTCCCATTGTGATGCAGCATGACTTTTGCTTTGTTTTTTTAATTGGACTGTACTTGGCTCCTGTCAAGATGGACACCGAATGTCTGACATTGTTGGTGTGTGTTTCCGTGCATGTGTGTGTTTCATTTGGTGTGTGGCAGTGTGTGTATGTGTGTGTGGCAGTGTGTGTATGTGTGTGTTTCCGTGCGTGTGCGTGTTTCAATTTGTGTGTGGCAGTGTGTGTATGTGTGTGTGGCAGTGTGTGTGTATGTTTCATTTTGTGTGTGGCAGTGTGTGTATGTGTGTGTGCTTGTGTGGTTACCTGAATGTTTTGGCAGGGACACAAAGCGAAACACCCCCGCGCTGCTGGTCTTTTGGGACAGACCTGTCAAGAGCTGGTCTGTCCCAGGCATTATTTATTCATCACCCCGGAATGATCCACAACGACAACAGGGGTGTCTGCCAATAACCCACAGGGAGTCAGTGTCGCTTCCGGGTTGGAGCGAGCGGTCGAGCGGTCGCATCCGCGCTTCGGTCTGCTTCGGTCTGCAGGTTGTATAACTTTTCATTACATTTCATTACATTTCATTATAGTACAACGGTTTGATTTGTCTAATCTTAGCAATTTCTTCTTAGCTAGCTACATAGCCGTCTTTGTATCAAAGATAATTGCGTAATTATCGTATTTCGTCGTCCTCCTATCTGCCCAGCAGCTAGCCAGCTAGCAAACGTTCACCGTCTACTGTAGCACTGTAGTAACTATCACACTCAACTGAACGACTTGATTAGTGTAGTGTTAGCTAGCTACATAGTTGTCTTTGCTGTCTTCGTATCCAAGATAATTGTGTAGTTTAGAGTGTGTAGTCTTAGAGTGATAATTGCGTAATTATCGTATTTCGTCGTCCTCCTATCTGCCCAGCAGCTAGCCAGCTAGCAAACGTTCACCGTCTACCGTAGCACTGTAGTAACTATCACACTCAACTGAACGACTTGATTAGTGTAGTGTTAGCTAGCTACATAGTTGTCTTTGCTGTCTTCGTATCCAAGATAATTGTGTAGTTTAGAGTGTGTAGTCTTAGAGTGATTATCTTAATTTACCGAGGTTAGCTAGCCAGCTATTTGTCGTCCTTAACGTAGGAGTCACTCCTAGCTAGCCAACAGCTAGCCAACGTCTACTGAATAGAACTTTCGCATTCCGGTCGCATTCCGCTTCGCTCCACAGGTAGTATCACATTTTCATTTCATTTCATTACAGTCCCAACGGTATGATTTGTTTGATCATAGCTAGCTACATAGCTAGCTACATAGCCGTCTTTGTTTCAAAGATAATTGTGTAGTCTAGAGCGATTTTCTAGGTTAGCTAGCCAGCTATTGTCGTTCTTTTAACGCAACGTAACGTAATCAACACTGCTAGCTAGCCAGCTAGCCCCCGAATAGCAGCATTGTAGAAACTTTACACTCAACGGAACGACTTGATTAGTGTAGTGTCAACAACGCAGCCACTGCCAGCTAGCCTACAAAGTCAACAACGCAGCCACTGCCAGCTAGCCTACCTCAGCAGTACTGTATCATTTTAATCATTTTAGTCAATTAGATTCTTGCTACGTAAGCTTAACTTTCTGAACATTCGAGACGTGTAGTCCACTTGTCATTCCAATCTCCTTTGCATTAGCGTAGCCTCTTCTCTAGCCTGTCAACTATGTGTCTGTCTATCCCTGTTCTCTCCTCTCTGCACAGACCATACAAACGCTCCACACCGCGTGGCCGCGGCCACCCTAATCTGGTGGTCCCAGCGCGCACGACCCACGTGGAGTTCCAGGTCTCCGGTAGCCTCTGGAACTGCCGATCTGCGGCCAACAAGGCAGAGTTCATCTCAGCCTATGCCTCCCTCCAGTCCCTCGACTTCTTGGCACTGACGGAAACATGGATCACCACAGACAACACCGCTACTCCTACTGCTCTCTTCGTCCGCCCACGTGTTCTCGCACACCCCGAGAGCTTCTGGTCAGCGGGGTGGTGGCACCGGGATCCTCATCTCTCCCAAGTGGTCATTCTCTCTTTCTCCCTTACCCATCTGTCTATCGCCTCCTTTGAATTCCATGCTGTCACAGTTACCAGCCCTTTCAAGCTTAACATCCTTATCATTTATCGCCCTCCAGGTTCCTCGGAGAGTTCATCAATGAGCTTGATGCCTTGATAAGCTCCTTTCCTGAGGACGGCTCACCTCTCACAGTTCTGGGCGACTTTAACCTCCCCACGTCTACCTTTGACTCATTCCTCTCTGCCTCCTTCTTTCCACTCCTCTCCTCTTTTGACCTCACCCTCTCACCTTCCCCCCTACTCACAAGGCAGGCAATACGCTCGACCTCATCTTTACTAGATGCTGTTCTTCCACTAACCTCATTGCAACTCCCCTCCAAGTCTCCGACCACTACCTTGTATCCTTTTCCCTCTCGCTCTCATCCAACACTTCCCACACTGCCCCTACTCGGATGGTATCGCGCCGTCCCAACCTTCGCTCCCCGCTACTCTCTCCTCTTCCATCCTATCATCTCTTCCCTCTGCTCAAACCTTCTCCAACCTATCTCCTGATTCTGCCTCCTCAACCCTCCTCTCCTCCCTTTCTGCATCCTTTGACTCTCTATGTCCCCTATCCTCCAGGCCGGCTCGGTCCTCCCCTCCCGCTCCGTGGCTCGACGACTCATTGCGAGCTCACAGAACAGGGCTCCGGGCAGCCGAGCGGAAATGGAGGAAAACTCGCCTCCCCTGCGGACCTGGCATCCTTTCACTCCCTCCTCTCTACATTTTCCTCCTCTGTCTCTGCTGCTAAAGCCACTTTCTACCACTCTAAATTCCAAGCATCTGCCTCTAACCCTAGGAAGCTCTTTGCCACCTTCTCCTCCCTCCTGAATCCTCCCCCCCCTCCTCCCTCTCTGCAGATGACTTCGTCAACCATTTTGAAAAGAAGGTCGACGACATCCGATCCTCGTTTGCTAAGTCAAACGACACCGCTGGTTCTGCTCACACTGCCCTACCCTGTGCTCTGACCTCTTTCTCCCCTCTCTCTCCAGATGACATCTCGCGTCTTGTGATGGCCGGCCGCCCAACAACCTGCCCTCTTGATCCTATCCCCTCCTCTCTTCTCCAGACCATTTCCGGTGACCTTCTCCCTTACCTCACCTCGCTCATCAACTCATCCCTGACCGCTGGCTACGTCCCTCCCGTCTTCAAGAGAGCGAGAGTTGCACCCCTTCTGAAAAAACCTACACTCGATCCCTCTGATGTCAACAACTACAGACCAGTATCCCTTCTTTCTTTTCTCTCCAAAACTCTTGAACGTGCCGTCCTTGGCCAGCTCTCCCGCTATCTCTCTCAGAATGACCTTCTTGATCCAAATCAGTCAGGTTTCAAGACTAGTCATTCAACTGAGACTGCTCTTCTCTGTATCACGGAGGCACTCCGCACTGCTAAAGCTAACTCTCTCTCCTCTGCTCTCATCCTTCTAGACCTATCGGCTGCCTTCGATACTGTGAACCATCAGATCCTCCTCTCCACCCTCTCCGAGTTGGGCATCTCCGGCGCGGCCCATGCTTGGATTGCGTCCTACCTGACAGGTCGCTCCTACCAGGTGGCGTGGCGAGAATCTGTCTCCTCACCACGCGCTCTCACCACTGGTGTCCCCCAGGGCTCTGTTCTAGGCCCTCTCCTATTCTCACTATACACCAAGTCACTTGGCTCTGTCATAACCTCACATGGTCTCTCCTATCATTGCTATGCAGACGACACACAATTAATCTTCTCCTTTCCCCCCTCTGATGACCAGGTGGCGAATCGCATCTCTGCATGTCTGGCAGACATATCAGTGTGGATGACGGATCACTACCTCAAGCTGAACCTCGGCAAGACGGAGCTGCTCTTCCTCCCGGGGAAGGACTGCCCGTTCCATGATCTCGCCATCACGGTTGACAACTCCATCGTGTCCTCCTCCCAGAACGCTAAGAACCTTGGCGTGATCCTGGACAACACCCTGTCGTTCTCAACTAACATCAAGGCGGTGGCCCGTTCCTGTAGGTTCATGCTCTACAACATACGCAGAGTACGACCCTGCCTCACACAGGAAGCGGCGCAGGTCCTAATCCAGGCACTTGTCATCTCCCGTCTGGATTACTGCAACTCGCTGTTGGCTGGGCTCCCTGCCTGTGCCATTAAACCCCTACAACTCATCCAGAACGCCGCAGCCCGTCTGGTGTTCAACCTTCCCAAGTTCTCTCACGTCACCCCGCTCCTCCGCTCTCTCCACTGGCTTCCAGTTGAAGCTCGCATCCGCTACAAGACCATGGTGCTTGCCTACGGAGCTGTGAGGGGAACGGCACCTCAGTACCTCCAGGCTCTGATCAGGCCCTACACCCAAACAAGGGCACTGCGTTCATCCACCTCTGGCCTGCTCGCCTCCCTACCACTGAGGAAGTACAGTTCCCGCTCAGCCCAGTCAAAACTGTTCGCTGCTCTGGCCCCCCAATGGTGGAACAAACTCCCTCACGACGCCAGGACAGCGGAGTCAATCACCACCTTCCGGAGACACCTGAAACCCCACCTCTTTAAGGAATACCTAGGATAGGATAAAGTAATCCTTCTCACCCCCCTTAAAAGACTTAGATGCACTATTGTAAAGTGGCTGTTCCACTGGATGTCATAAGGTGAAAGCACCAATTTGTAAGTCGCTCTGGATAAGAGCGTCTGCTAAATGACTTAAATGTAAATGTAAATGTATTTTTGACTGTCTGCACAACCATTGCAAGTGACAAAACGAAATGTTACTGCTCCGAAACGACTCTACAAGCGTAAATACGACTAAAGTCACACACACAATTACACTGCACAACATCCCAAGACACAAATAACATGACACAAGTTAACATACAAATCATTCAAGACATGCCTCTACTGTAAAACTCTGACACAAAATGTGGAGTCAAACCTTTAACTCAGCTGATACACTGAGTCAAACCTTAAACTCAGCTGATACTCTGTGTCATTTTGACAAGATATAATTAAATGAGATTTAAAGGGATCCATTTTTATTTTGACAAAACATTTCTACAAAGCTGACACATCTTTCTCGTCGGCACACACACACACACACACACACACACACACACACACACACACACACACACACACACAGAGAGAGAGAGAGCTACATTTGGGTGGTCCCGCGGGCACAGTCAGTCAAGGTGCCTGCGAGAAGAAAAGGTACATTTTAAATTGTTCCTGTCATTCTAAAATACCTGCATGATGTATTATAAAACTGAGCATTGCTGCGAAGGCTGATTCAGCTTACCACTGTGGTATACGTTCCTCAACACAGGGAGGGTGTCATATTCATTGATTTTGATGAGTACCCCTCAGTTGGGGATTTGTTCACCTTTAACCTAACATAACAGGTATAGAAAGGTGCCCGAGTGGGCAACGTTAGCTAGTTAACATTAACCTTCTACATCTAGCTACATATTGAACATCCCATCCTCTCTGGCCAGGGCCACAATGTATGAATTAATGGTTGGATCAGAATCGCCTTTATAATCATTGGCCAGTGTGGAGATTTAGGTAAAACCACAAATCCAAATCCCTTTCTCCATTCATGACTAATTTAGGAAAGGGAAAGACAATTTTAGCTAGCTAGCTAGCCACCAGAGGACAACAACACAACGAGATGCAACAATCCAAGTTGTTTCTGTCAATGACGTTTGACTCTTGATGTGATTGGAGTGAAGCCCAATCTAAACTGGCCTCCCTTGACACTATGTTTTTGGTGTGCCAGGACCATTCAAGGCTGAGCTCACTCATTTTAAGCTCAACGCTGATTGGTGATTATTTTATAAATGTGTTTATCAAGGGAGGCCAATTGCTCGCTGGCTTCCCTTGTATTCAATGCTACGGGCGGCAACAATGTCATCATCTTTCTGACCAGACAGCATCAGATAGACGCCGTATACATACAGAGGGGAGGGGTTTTGTTCACTCAGATGCTTTCTCAGGTGAGGTAAATTAAGATGCTTTCTCAGGTGAGGTAAATTAAGACTCTGGCAAAATGAAGAAAATGTATGAAACACAGCGAGACGAACGCTAAATCATTTTTTTGGGGGGGAGAGAAGCCTGGCTTCCATTGGTATCCATGACGACACTGCTTTTAGAGTGAAGGGAAGCAAAAATAATATCACATTACAGTGACTTAAAATTAATATCACTTAATTAACATGAATATCATTCTTCTTCTCTTCCTCTGCCTCATCCTCTCCTTCTCTCTCTCATCCTTATCCTCTCCTCCTCTCCTTCATCCCCGTCCTCCTCTCCCTTGTCCTCTACTTCCCTCCCTCTCGCATTCTCATCCTTTCATCAAAAACATGAAGTGGGAAAGAACATTGCTTCACACAGATCAAATCAAATCAATATCCCATTTATTTATATAGCCCTTCGTACATCAGCTGATATCTCAAAGTGCTGTACAGAAACCCAGCCTAAAACCCCAAACAGCAAGCAATGCAGGTGTAGAAGCACGGTGGCGAGGAAAAACTCCCTAGAAAGGCCAAAACCTAGGAAGAAACCTAGAGAGGAACCAGGCTATGTGGGGTGGCCAGTCCTCTTCTGGCTGTGCCGGGTGGAGATTATAAACCTAGAGAGGAACCAGGCTATGTGGGGTGGCCAGTCCTCTTCTGGCTGTGCCGGGTGGAGATTATAAACCTAGAGAGGAACCAGGCTATGTGGGGTGGCCAGTCCTCTTCTGGCTGTGCCGGGTGGAGATTATAAACCTAGAGAGGAACCAGGCTATGTGGGGTGGCCAGTCCTCTTCTGGCTGTGCCGGGTGGAGATTATAAACCTAGAGAGGAACCAGGCTATGTGGGGTGGCCAGTCCTCTTCTGGCTGTGCCGGGTGGAGATTATAAACCTAGAGAGGAACCAGGCTATGTGGGGTGGCCAGTTCTCTTCTGGCTGTGCCGGGTGGAGATTATAACAGAACATGGCCAAGATGTTCAAATGTTCATAAATGACCAGCATGGTCGAATAATAATAAGGCAGAACAGTTGAAACTGGAGCAGCAGCATGGCCAGATAAATGTTTCCTCTATTAATTTCAGTGAAAGTAAATCCATTTCAGTTGAATTCGTACACTAACTGTGGCACATCCTAAATCAATCAGAATTCCAAACATTTCAAACGTGTCCCTGTGTGCCACTCCTGTCAAAATGGTTGACAACCTACTCTAGTGTTTTGGAGTGGAACAGTGACTCTCATTACAAACAAAACAATAAAACAGGTTATTGAGTTTATCTACCAGGATGTTATGATTCCTCAGAAATGAGGAAATCCTCAGCCCCATGTGCTTCATTTCTAAATAAATATGTTCATACAAGTGTAAACAACTCATCATCATATTCCATAACCTGGAAGTGGTTTCTCCTTTTGGCAGAACAATGAGTCCTTCATCTATACTCTCCCTGGCCCTGCCTTCATCTATACTCTCCTTGGCCCTGCATTCATCTATACTCTCCCTGGCCCTGCCTTCATCTATACTCTCCTTGGCCCTGCATTCATCTATACTCTCCTTGGCCCTGCATTCATCTATACTCTCCCTGGCCCTGCCTTCATCTATACTCTCCCTGGCCCTGCATTCATCTATACTCTCCCTGGACCTGCCTTCATCTATACTCTCCCTGGTCCAGCCTTCATCTATACTCTCCCTGGCCCTGCCTTCATCTATACTCTCCCTGGCCCTGCATTCATCTATACTCTCCCTGGCCCTGCCTTCATCTATACTCTCCTTGGCCTTGCATTCATCTATACTCTCCCTGGCCCTGCATTCATCTATACTCTCCCTGGCCCTGCCTTCAACTATACTCTCCTTGGCCCTGCATTCATTTATACTCTCCCTGGTCCAGCCTTCATCTATACTCTCCTTGGCCCTCCCTTCATCTATACTCTCCTTGGTCGAGCCTTCATCTATACTCTCATTGGCCCTCCCTTGATCTATACTCTCCCTGGTCCAGCCTTCATCTATACTCTCCCTGGTCCAGCCATCATCTATACTCTCCCTGGTCCAGCCTTCGTATATACTCTCTATACTCTCTATACTCTCCCTGGCCCTGCCATCATCTATACTCTCCTTGGACCTGCATTCATCTATACTCTCCCTGGTCCAGCCTTCATCTATACTCTCCCTGGTCCAGCCTTCATCTATACTCTCTTTACTCTCTATACTCTGCCTGGCCCTGCCATCATCTGTACTCTCCCTGGTCCTGCCATCATCTATACTCCCCCTGGCCCTGCCATCATCTATACTCTCCCTGGCCCTGCCATCATCTATACTCTCACTGGGCCTGCCATCATATATACTCTCCCTGGTCCTGCCATCATCTATACTCCCCCTGGCCCTGCCATCATCTATACTCTCCCTGGCCCTGCCATCATATATATACTCTCCCTGCTTTCACCTATATTATCCCTGGTCCTGCCATCATCTATACTCTCACTGGGCCTGCCATAATATATACTCTCCCTGGCCCTGCCATCATCTATACTCTCCCTGGCTCTGCCTTCAACTATACTCTCCCTGGCCCTGCCTTCAAATATACTCTCCCTGGCCCTGCCATCATCTATACTCTCCCTGCCATCATCTATACTCTCCCTGGCCCTGCCATCATCTATACTCTCCCTGCCATCATCTGTACTCTCCCTGGCCTGCCTTCAACAACACACTCCATGTCCCTGCCATCATCTATGCTCTCCCTGGCCCTGCCTTCAACTATACTCTCCCTGGCCCTGCCTTCATCTATACTCTCCCTGGCCCTGCCTACAACTATACTCTTCCTGGCCCTGCCTTCATCTATACTCTCCCTGGCCCTGCCATCATCTATGCTCTCCCTGTCCCTGCCATCATCTATACTCTCTCTGGTCCTGCCATCATCTATACTCTCCCTGGCCCTGCCATCATCTATACTCTCCCTGGTCCTGCCTACAACTATACTCTCCCTGGTCCTGCCTTCAACTATACTCTCCCTGGTCCTGCCTTCAACTATACTCTCCCTGGTCCTGCCTTCAACTATACTCTCCCTGGTCTTGCCATCATCTATACTCTCCCTGGTCCTGCCTTCATCTATTCTCTCCCTGGTCCTGCCTTCATCTATACTCTCCCTGGTCCTGCCTTCATCTATACTCTCCCTGGCCCTGCCATCATCTATACTCTCCCTGCCATCATCTGTACTCTCCCTGGCCCTGCCTTCAACAACACACTCCATGTCCCTGCCATCATCTATGCTCTCCCTGGCCCTGCCTTCAACTATACTCTCCCTGGCCCTGCCTTCATCTATACTCTCCCTGGCCCTGCCTACAACTATACTCTTCCTGGCCCTGCCTTCATCTATACTCTCCCTGGTCCTGCCTACAACTATACTCTCCCTGGCCCTGCCTTCAACTATACTCTCCCTGGTCCTGCCTTCAACTATACTCTCCCTGGCCCTGCCTTCAACTATACTCTCCCTGGTCTTGCCATCATCTATACTCTCCCTGGTCCTGCCTTCATCTATTCTCTCCCAGGTCTTGCAATCATCTATACTCTCCCTGGTCCTGCATTCATCTATACTTTCCCTGGCCCTGCCTTCATCTATACTCTCCCTGGTCCTGCCTTCATCTATATTCTCCCTGGTCCTGCCTTCATCTATACTTTCCCTGGCCCTGCCTTCAACTATACTCTCCCTGGTCCTGCCTTCATCTATACTCTCCATGGTCCTGCCTTCATCTATACTCTCCATGGTCCTGCCATCATCTATACTCTCCCTGTTCCTGCCTTCATCTATACTCTCCATGGCCCTGCCATCATCTATACTCTCCCTGGCCCTGCCATCATCTATACTCTCCATGGCCCTGCCATCATCTATACTCTCCCTGGTCCTGCCTTAAACTATAATCTCCCTGGTCCTGCCTTCATCTATACTCTCCCTGGTCCTGCCTTCATCTATACTCTCCATGGTCCTGCCTTCATCTATACTCTCCCTGGCCCTGCCTTCATCTATATAACCCAGCTAACATGGATTTGACCCACTGAATGGCTCTAAACCAGGTAACCTGGATATAATCCACAGAATGGCTATAAACCAGGTAACCGTTACAGCTAAGTGAGGCAGGTTTTGTGTGCTTGTTTACTTCTCTAGGTTTCTGTGTATTTAACAAGCAAACTGCCCGGGGAGGAATCGAGAGATGTTAGTATAGCTGTACCTGCCACACCATTATTTGTGCTTGATATGAATAATAGTGCTCAGTGGTATTTAAATAGGCCAGCAGCGAGCATTCCAATAAGACTGCCGCCAAGCACAACAAGGAAATTGTTCCGGGGCTCTAACACTTTTAATACGAGGAGACGCAGTGAACGAGATCCCTATCTGTCAGGCTGACATCTGCTGTTACACGCAGTCGAACCTCTTCCCATGCCCTGAAATAGGAGAGTCATTATGGGCACATTCCCATTAATAACAAAACGAGAGATCAAGGTGAATTGAACGGCTGCAAAAGCGTACAAAACCCGTTTTTCACTGTACGAGGAAGATGATGATGAAGTTATAGAATATAAGGTAGATAGATGTGGGAGTTGGAGGCTGGATTTCAGCACTAAGACGATAAGTGTGTGTTGTAAACCGCATTGAAGTCCCTGTCTATGAAAAAGACACATACAGGTGTAGCTTAACAATGCATATGAAAAGCGCTGAACCGCTCAGCTGCATGACTGCCTGGAGCTGTCGAGGGGGAAAAAAAAAAAGGGGGGGGGGACACGTTTAAGTGTAACACTTTTTCAGCTGCTACAACGGCGTTCCTTTCACAAGAGGGAAGAGACTCCAGCTGGTGCGTTGTTACACATTCAAAAGGGAGAAGAGCTTAAGCTGGCAGCAGGGACACATAAATTAGCATGGTGAAAGACACCTCCAAGATTTACTTCTCAACTGGGAGGCGTAAAAACTCCACAGAGGTCAGTGTTCTGTAAATGAGCCCCTAAAATATATCCCCCCCCTCACCTTTCTGCCAAGCTCTCACAAGGGAGGGCCACCTTCCTTGGCAGGGAAAGCAGTTAGTTTAAAGGAGTAAGAGAGCCCCCCCCCCTCCCAAACCCTGTTGCGGCCGGCGGCTTTACCATACACTGTCAATCACTTAGCCCTTTAATGAAAGGAAGTGCCAGTTGGTGATCAGACGATGTCAAATGTACAAACAGGGATATAAATTATTATTATTTTTTAAATATTTTTTTTTGTCTCAGAGAAGTAGGAGAGGGTGATCGCCTGGAGATAAATCTAGAAATACCAGACAACTCCAGGTTTTGGTCCGGTCAGCGACGCTCATCTCTTCCAGGCTCTGTCGTCATTGGTTGAGTGTTTAAAAGATTCACAGGGCTTAATAGTCACATGCACAGGGTTTTGGGTGGGATCGTAGGTTACAGTGAACATCTTAGGCTTCCAAACTTCCAACTCCAATTAATAGAAATAGCACTATATGCATAATAACAGCTGTGGTGGTGGTGGTGGTGGTGGTTGTGGTGGTGGTGGTGGTGGTGGTGGTGGTGGGGGAGTCCATTGGGGCAGTATCTGGGGGTGGCTTGAGTGTCCCCACCCTGAGATGGGCCTCTGTCCCCACCCTGAGATGGGCCGTCTGTCCCCACCCTGAGATGGGCTGTCTGTCCCCACCCTGAGATGGGCGTGTGTCCCCACCCTGAGATGGGCCGTGTGTCCCCACCCTGAGATGGGCCGTCTGTCCCCACCCTAAGATGGGCCGTCTGTCCCCACCCTGAGATGGGCCGTCTGTCCCCACCCTGAGATGGGCCGTCTGTCCCCACCCTGAGATGGGCCGTCTGTCCCCACCCTGAGATGGGCCGTGTGTCCCCACCCTGAGATGGGCCGTCTGTCCCCACCCTGAGATGGGCCGTGTGTCCCCACCCTGAGATGGGCGTGTGTCCCCACCCTGAGATGGGCCGTCTGTCCCCACCCTGAGATGGGCGTGTGTCCCCACCCTGAGATGGGCCGTGTGTCCCCACCCTGAGATGGGCGTGTGTCCCCACCCTGAGATGGGCCGTCTGTCCCCACCCTGAGATGGGCCGTCTGTCCCCACCCTGAGATGGGCCGTCTGTCCCCACCCTGAGATGGGCCGTGTGTCCCCACCCTGAGATGGGCCGTGTGTCCCCACCCTGAGATGGGCCGTCTGTCCCCACCCTGAGATGGGCCGTGTGTCCCCACCCTGAGATGGGCCGTGTGTCCCCACCCTGAGATGGGCCGTGTGTCCCCACCCTGAGATGGGCCGTGTGTCCCCCACCCTGAGATGGGCCGTGTGTCCCCACCCTGAGATGGGCCGTCTGTCCCCACCCTGAGATGGGCCGTGTGTCCCCACCAATTTCACGCCATGCGGTTCATATAAATCATTGATTACAATTGACAGGTTTCTCACAGTTATTTACTCCGGGAAAAGGGGGAGTTGTTTTGGGAGGTAAATCCAGGTAAATCTCTGTAACCGGGGTTACCGCCATTCAACCCTTACAAGTCATAACACGGGCCAACTGTAGAAGACTGCCGTTACAGAACAACACTGGTGCTAATCTCGTTTACTCTGACGGGTGGTTGTACAGTTTAGACACGTATTCTGAGCCCCTTGAAATCCATTTTGTGGTCTCATTCAACAGAACCAGAGCTTGGTTATTCCAGTGCAACCTTAGTGTTTGGGAAAACATTTGAGCTCATTAAAATAATAGCCCTAAAGCTGGGGTTGGGGGTTGGGTGGGGGGGGGGGGCGTACTTTCCTTGCTCAGAAAGGTAGTTTGCCCGACAAGGTTTGTTCTGTCACAGGATCTTACACAGGCAGACTGGAATGTGTGTGCATTTTGGACAAAGACTGGCTCCTGGGCTCCCTGTGAATAAAACACTTGTACTCCGGCGTTTATCTTACGGCTCTCTTTGGACACAGCTGGAATCACAAAACACACACCAGCACGTCAGTTCTTTAAGTCAGTTTGTGCAGAGTTCAGGCTCCGAGTCTCAACCCACTGTGAAAGCAATGATAGCAATGATTGTTTATACCTGGGGGTTCACAATATTTTCACTGCAAGTTCCCCATAAATGCTTGTATGGTTTTCTTACTGTCAAATTTATTGAGCGCGTCTAATTGTCATGTTTATCGACCTGTGAAATAGGGTCTAGTATGACATCATCTGACTCTTCTCCTCGTGTAATGTTACTGATCCAGAAAGCCTTGAAGCTGTAGGTTAATCATATGGTCTTGCGTGGCCTTGTGTTCTTTTGCTCTACAATGAAGCATCTGGATATACAGCCCTGTGTTTAATCAATGCAAACATGTAGAACTCATCAAAAGACCTATTTGAGTCCACTGCATGCACATCTAATACCCTCAATAATGGCAATACAATGAGGGCGGTGATTTCAAACAATGACATAATGGACAAGGCTCCCAACAGGCTGAAGTGTATTCTAAACATGGTGGTTCGCGCCCTGAATGCTGATTGGCTGACCACACCTCCTCGGGTCTTATTAGTTAAATCTACCAGGCGTGGCTACTGCTTTGCCCATTTCCAGAAGACCACAGGTCATGTAATCGTGTAATTCACAGATAAAATAACTGAAAGTGTTTTTATAAGTAATTCTCCCAAAGGGCCTAAAAGAGGTTGTATGTACGGGGCCGTAATGCAATATATGCCCGGGGAGAAGGTTAGATACAATGTTCAATAAATGTAGATATAAATCAATTAAATATCCCTAAGCGCAAACACCGGCAAACACAGGAGACCTTGGATACCACTGTTACACTGGAGTCTCCTATTCTATAAGCCACAATCAGCCTCGTGATGCAGTTAAGCTCAGGACTAAGTGGGGCATCATGTCTGGGTTATATGTGCTGCCTCCATTCCTATCTCACAAAGGCATCCCTATTTCGGCAGGGAGCCACGGAAGGATATCGGAGGGCCTAGACTCTGAGCCAGTGTTTTAAAGCACTCAGCAAAGGGATATAGGGAAGGGGGAGGATCCCGGAATTATATATCTAGGCTAGACCTAATCATTTTCATCTGTGAGATTGTCAGAAGGTACTCCCGCCCAATGTGTCAGGCAGAGTGAAAGCCAAGGAGTTGGGAGACAGTCAAATCAAATCAAATCAAATTTATTTATATAGCCCTTCGTACATCAGCTGATATCTCAAAGTGCTGTACAGAAACCCAGCCTAAAACCCCAAACAGCAAACAATGCAGGTGTAAAAGCACGGTGGCTAGGAAAAACTCCCTAGAAAGGCCAAAACCTAGGAAGAAACCTAGAGAGGAACCAGGCTATGTGGGGTGGCCAGTCCTCTTCTGGCTGTGCCGGGTAGAGATTATAACAGAACATGACCAAGATGTTCAAATGTTCATAAATGACCAGCATGGTCGAATAATAATAAGGCAGAACAGTTGAAACTGGAGCAGCAGCACAGTCAGGTGGACTGGGGACAGCAAGGAGTCATCATGTCAGGTAGTCCTGGGGCACGGTCCTAGGGCTCAGGTCCTCCGAGAGAGAGAGAAAGAAAGAGAGAATTAGAGAGAGCATATGTGGGGTGGCCAGTCCTCTTCTGGCTGTGCCGGGTGGAGATTATAACAGAACGTGGCCAAGATGTTCAAATGTTCATAAATGACCAGCATGGTTGAATAATAGTAAGGCAGAACAGTTGAAACTGGAGCAGCAGCATGGCCAGGTGGACTGGGGACAGCAAGGAGTCATCATGTCAGGTAGTCCTGGGGCATGGTCCTAGGGCTCAGGTCCTCCGAGAGAGAGAAAGAAAGAGAGAAGGAGAGAATTAGAGAACGCACACTTAGATTCACACAGGACACCGAATAGGACAGGAGAAGTACTCCAGATATAACAAACTGACCCTAGCCCCCCGACACATAAACTAATGCAGCATAAATACTGGAGGCTGAGACAGGAGGGGTCAGGAGACACTGTGGCCCCATCCGAGGACACCCCCGGACAGGGCCAAACAGGAAGGATATAACCCCACCCACTTTGCCAAAGCACAGCCCCCACACCACTAGAGGGATATCTTCAACCACCAACTTACCATCCTGAGACAAGGCCGAGTATAGCCCACAAAGATCTCCGCCACGGCACAACCCAAGGGGGGCGCCAACCCAGACAGGCCGACCACAACAGTGAATCAACCCACCCAGGTGACGCACCCCCCCAGGGACGGCATGAGAGAGCCCCAGTAAGCCAGTGACTCAGCCCCGTAACAGGGTAGAGGCAGAGAATCCCAGTGGAAAGAGGGGAATCGGCCAGGCAGAGACAGCAAGGGCGGTTCGTTGCTCCAGAGCCTTTCCGTTCACCTTCCCACTCCTGGGCCAGACTACACTCAATCATATGACCCACTGAAGAGATGAGTCTTCAGTAAAGACTTAAAGGTTGAGACCGAGTTTGCGTCTCTGACATGGGTAGGCAGACCGTTCCATAAAAATGGAGCTCTATAGGAGAAAGCCCTGCCTCCAGCTGTTTGCTTAGAAATTCTAGGGACAATTAGGAGGCCTGCGTCTTGTGACCGTAGCGTACGTGTAGGTATGTACGGCAGGACCAAATCAGAGAGATAGGTAGGAGCAAGCCCATGTAATGCTTTGTAGGTTAGCAGTAAAACCTTGAAATCAGCCCTTGCTTTGACAGGAAGCCAGTGTAGAGAGGCTAGCACTGGAGTAATATGATCAAATTTTTGGTTCTAGTCAGGATTCTAGCAGCCGTATTCAGCACTAACTGAAGTTTATTTAGTGCTTTATCCGGGTAGCCGGAAAATAGAGCATTGCAGTAGTCTAACCTAGAAGTGACAAAAGCATGGATAAATTTTTCTGCATCATTTTTGGACAGAAAGTTTCTGATTTTTGCAATGTTACGTAGATGGAAAAAAGCTGTCCTCGAAATGGTCTTGATATGTTCTTCAAAAGAGAGATCAGGGTCCAGAGTAACGCCGAGGTCCTTCACAGTTTTATTTGAGACGACTGTACAACCATTAAGATTAATTGTCAGATTCAACAGAAGATCTCTTTGTTTCTTGGGACCTAGAACAAGCATCTCTGTTTTGTCCGAGTTTAATAGTAGAAAGTTTGCAGCCATCCACTTCCTTATGTCTGAAACACATGCTTCTAGCGAGGGCAATTTTGGGGCTTCACCATGTTTCATTGAAATGTACAGCTGTGTGTCATCCGCATAGCAGTGAAAGTTTACATTATGTTTTCGAATAACATCCCCAAGAGGTAAAATATATAGTGAAAACAATAGTGGTCCTAAAACAGAACCTTGAGGGACACCGAAATTTACAGTTGATTTGTCAGAGGACAAACCATTCACAGAGACAAACTGATATCTTTCCGACAGATAAGATCTAAACCAGGCCAGAACATGTCCGTGTAGACCATTTTGGGTTTCCAATCTCTCCAAAAGAATGTGGTGATCGATGGTATCAAAAGCAGCACTAAGGTCTAGGAGCACGAGGACAGATGCAGAGCCTCGGTCCGTTGCCATTAAAATGTCATTTACCACCTTCACAAGTGCCGTCTCAGTGCTATGATGGGGTCTAAAACCAGACTGAAGCATTTCGTATACATTGTTTGTCTTCAGGAAGGCAGTGAGTTGCTGCGCAACAGCCTTCTCTAAAATTTTTGAGAGGAATGGAAGATTCGATATAGGCCGATAGTTTTTTATATTTTCTGGGTCAAGGTTTGGCTTTTTCAAGAGAGGCTTTATTACTGCCACTTTTAGTGAGTTTGGTACACATCCAGTGGATAGAGAGCCGTTTATTATGTTCAACATAGGAGGGCCAAGCACAGGAAGCAGCTCTTTCAGTAGTTTAGTTGGAATAGGGTCCAGTATGCAGCTTGAAGGTTTAGAGGCCATGATTATTTTCATCATTGTGTCAAGAGATATAGTACTAAAAGACTTGAGCGTCTCTCTTGATCCTAGGTCCTGGCAGAGTTGTGCAGACTCAGGACAACTGAGGTTTGGAGGAATACGCAGGTTTAAAGAGGAGTCCGTAATTTGCTTTCTAATAATCATAATCTTTTCCTCAAAGAAGTTCATGAATTTATCACTGCTAAAGTGAAAGTCATCCTCTCTTGGGGAATGCTGCTTTTTAGTTAGCTTTGCGACAGTATCAAAAAGGAATTTCGGATTGTTATTATTTTCCTCAATTAAGTTAGAAAAATAGGATGATCGAGCAGCAGTAAGGGCTCTTCGGTACTGCACGGTACCGTCCTTCCAAGCTAGTCGGAAGACTTCCAGTTTGGTGTGGCGCCATTTCCGTTCCAATTTTCTGAAGCTTGCTTCAGAGCTCGGGTATTTTCTGTGTACCAGGGAGCTAGTTTCTTATGAGACATTTTTTTAGTTTTTAGGGGTGCAACTGCATCTAGGGTATTGCGCAAGGTTAAATTGAGATACTCAGTTAGGTGGTTAACGGATTTTTGTCCTCTGGCGTCCTTGGGTAGGCAGAGGGAGTCTGGAAGGGCATCAAGGAATCTTTGTGTTGTCTGTGAATTTATAACACGACTTTTGATGTTCCTTGGTTGGGGTCTGAGCAGATTATTTGTTGCAATTGCAAACGTAATAAAATGGTGGTCCGATAGTCCAGGATTATGAGGAAAAACATTAAGATCCACAACATTTATTCCATGGGACAAAACTAGGTCCAGCGTATGACTGTGACAGTGAGTGGGTCCAGAGACATGTTGGACAAAACCCACTGAGTCGATGATGGCTCCGAAAGCCTTTTGGAGTGGGTCTGTGGACTTTTCCATGTGAATATTAAAGTCACCAAAGATTAGAATATTATCTGCAATGACTACAAGGTCCGATAGGAATTCAGGGAACTCAGTGAGAAACGCTGTATATGGCCCAGGAGGCCTGTAAACAGTAGCTATAAAAAGTGATTGAGTAGGCTGCATAGATTTCATGACTAGAAGCTCAAAAGACGAAAAACGTCATTTTTTTTTTGTAAATTGAAATTTGCTATCGTAAATGTTAGCAACACCTCCGCCTTTGCGGGATGCACGGGGATATGGTCACTAGTGTAGCCAGGAGGTGAGGCCTCATTTAACACAGTAAATTCATCAGGCTTAAGCCATGTTTCAGTCAGGCCAATCACATCAAGATTATGATCAGTGATTAGTTCATTGACTATAATTGCCTTTGAAGTAAGGGATCTAACATTAAGTAGCCCTATTTTGAGAAGTGAGGTATCATGATCTCTTTCAGTAATGACAGGAATGGAGGTGGTCTTTATCCTAGTGAGATTGCTAAGGCGAACACCGCCATGTTTAGTTTTGCCCAACCTAGGTCGAGGCACAGACACGGTCTCAATGGTGATAGCTGAGCTGACTACACTGACTATGCTAGTGGCAGACTCCACTATGCTGGCAGGCTGGCTAATAGCCTGCTGCCTGGCCTGCACCCTATTTCATTGTGGAGCTAGAGGAGTTAGAGCCCTGTCTATGTTGGTAGATAAGATGAGAGCACCCCTCCAGCTAGGATGGAGTCCGTCACTCCTCAGCAGGTCAGGCTTGGTCCTGTTTGTGGGTGAGTCCCAGAAAGAGGGCCAATTATCTACAAATTCTATCTTTTGGGAGGGGCAGAAAACAGTTTTCAACCAGCGATTGAGTTGTGAGACTCTGCTGTAGAGCTCATCACTCCCCCTAACTGGGAGGGGGCCAGAGACAATTACTCGATGCCGACACATCTTTCTAGCTGATATGCACGCAGAAGCTATGTTGCGCTTGGTGATCTCTGACTGTTTCATCCTAACATCGTTGGTGCCGACGTGGATAACAATATCTCTATACTCTCTACACTCGCCAGTTTTAGCTTTAGCCAGCACCATCTTCAGATTAGCCTTAACGTCGGTAGCCCTGCCCCCGGGTAAACAGTGTATGATCGCTGGATGATTCGCTTTAAGTCTAATACTGCGGGTAATGGAGTCGCCAATGACTAGAGTTTTCAATTTGTCAGAGCTAATGGTGGGAAGCTTCGGCGTCTCAGACCCCGTAACGGGAGGAGTAGAGACCAGAGAAGACTCGGCCTCTGACACCGACCCGCTGCTTAATGGGGAAAACCGGTTGAAAGTTTCTGTCGGCTGAATGAGCGACACCGGTTGAGCGTTCCTACAGCATTTCCTTCCAGAAACCGTGAGAAAATTGTCCGGCTGCGGGGACTGTGCCAGGGGATTTATACTACTATCTGTACTTACTTGTGGCACAGACGCTGTTTCATCCTTTCCTACACTAAAATTACCCTTGCCTAACGATTGCGTCTGAAGCTGGGCTTGCAGCACAGCTATCCTCACTGTAAGGCGAGCACAGCGGCTGCAATTAGAAGGCATCATGTTAATGTTACTACTTAGCTTCGGCTGTTGGAGGTCCTGACGAATCGTGTCCAGATAAAGCGTCCGGAGTGAAAAAGTTGAGGAAAAAATAAATAAATATATGAACGGTAATTAAAAAGTGAAAACCGTAAAGTTGTCAGGTAGCAAAATAGGTTGGCAACAAAACGCACAGCAACTCGAAAACAAGCCTGCAAGTTGTGACCGGAAATGACGTAGTAGCACTGATCCAGTCTGTCAGAAGGTACTCCCGCCCAATGTGTCAGGCAGAGTGAAAGCCAAGGAGTTGGGAGACAGTCTGTCAGAAGGTACTCCCGCCCAATGTGTCAGGCAGAGTGAAAGCCAAGGAGTTGGGAGACAGTCTGTCAGAAGGTACTCCCGCCCAATGTGTCAGGCAGAGTGAAAGCCAAGGAGTTGGGAGACAGTCTGTCAGAAGGTACTCCCGCCCAATGTGTCAGGCAGAGTGAAAGCCAAGGAGTTGGGAGACAGTCTGTTAGAAGGTACTCCCGCCCAATGTGTCAGGCAGAGTGAAAGCCAAGGAGTTGGGAGACAGTCTGTTAGAAGGTACTCCCGCCCAATGTGTCAGGCAGAGTGAAAGCCAAGGAGTTGGGAGACGGTCTGTTAGAAGGTACTCCCGCCCAATGTGTCAGGCAGAGTGAAAGCCAGGGAGTTGGGAGACAATCTGTCAGAAGGTACTCCCGCCCAATGTGTCAGGCAGAGTGAAAGCCAAGGAGTTGGGAGACAGTCTGTCAGAAGGTACTCCCGCCCAATGTGTCAGGCAGAGTGAAAGCCAGGGAGTTGGGAGACAGTCTGTCAGAAGGTACTCCCGCCCAATGTGTCAGGCAGAGTGAAAGCCAAGGAGTTGGGAGACGGTCTGTCAGAAGGTACTCCCGCCCAATGGGTCAGGCAGAGTGAAAGCCAGGGAGTTGGGAGACAGTCTGTTAGAAGGTACTCCCGCCCAGTGGGTCAGGCAGAGTGAAAGCCAGGGAGTTGGGAGACAGTCTGTCAGAAGGAGTGGGTGAAGATATGGGTCCCTTTGACATGTTACAGGCCACTAAGGCCACTAAAGGCCACTAAGGCCACTATGGCCACTAAGGCCACTATGGCCCCTAAGGCCACTAAGGCCACTAAGGCCTGCCGATAGGTGAAAAGCAACCACAATCAGGCGCAGGAAGAGTCACGGGCGACGGTGTTGAAAAATAGAGGGGGAGGAAATACTGCTGTTTTGGTTTAGAGCTCAGAGCTAGTGTACAGGATAGACTCAGAGCTAGTGTACAGAGCTAGTGTACAGAGCTAGTGTACAGAGCTAGTGTACGGGATAGACTCAGAGCTAGTGTACAGAGCTAGTGTACAGAGCTTGTGTACAGAGCTCGTGTACAGAGCTACTGTACAGCGCTAGTGTACAGAGCTAGTGTACAGAGCTAGTGTACAGAGCTAGTGTACGGGATAGACTCAGAGCTAGTGTACAGAGCTAGTGTACAGAGCTAGTGTACAGAGCTTGTGTACAGAGCTAGTGTACAGAGCTAGTGTACAGAGCTAGTTTACGGGATAGACTCAGAGCTAGTGTACAGAGCTAGTGTACAGAGCTAGTGTACAGAGCTCGTGTACAGAGCTCGTGTACAGAGCTAGTGTACAGAGCTAGTGTACAGAGCTAGTGTACAGGGCTCGTGTACAGAGCTAGTGTACAGAGCTAGTGTACAGAGCTAGTGTACAGAGCTAGTGTACAGAGCTCGTGTACAGAGCTAGTGTACAGAGCTAGTGTACAGAGCTCGTGAACAGAGCTAGTGTACAGAGCTCGTGTACAGAGCTAGTGTACAGATCTAGTGTACAGAGCTCGTGTACAGAGCAAGTGTACAGAGCTCGTGTACAGAGCTAGTGTACAGAGCTCGTGTACAGAGCTAGTGTACAGAGCTCGTGTACAGAGCTAGTGTACAGAGCTAGTGTACAGAGCTCGTGTACAGAGCTCGTGTACAGAGCTAGTGTACAGAGCTCGTGTACAGAGCTAGTGTACAGAGCTAGTGTACAGAGCTCGTGTACAGAGCTAGTGTACAGGAAAGACTCAGAGCTAGTGTACGGGACAGACTCAGAGCTAGTGTACAGAGCTTGTGTACAGGACAGACTCAGAGCTAGTGTACAGGACAGACTCAGAGCTAGTGTACGGGACAGACTCAGAGCTAGTGTACAGGATAGAGTCAGAGCTAGTGTACAGGACAGACTCAGAGCTAGTGTACAGGACAGACTCAGAGCTAGTGTACAGGATAGACTCAGAGCTAGTGTACAGGACAGACTCAGAGCTAGTGTACAGGACAGACTCAGAGCTAGTGTACAGGATAGAGTCAGAGCTAGTGTACAGGACAGACTCAGAGCTAGTGTACAGGATAGAGTCAGAGCTAGTGTACAGGACAGACTCAGAGCTAGTGTACAGGATAGAGTCAGAGCTAGTGTACAGGATAGAGTCAGAGCTAGTGTACAGGACAGACTCAGAGCTAGTGTACAGGACAGACTCAGAGCTAGTGTACGGGACAGACTCAGAGCTAGTGTACGGGACAGACTCAGAGCTAGTGTACAGGACAGACTCAGAGATAGTGTACAGGACAGACTCAGAGCTAGTGTACAGGACAGACTCAGAGATAGCGTTCAGAGATAGCGTATAGTGTGCTCTAATGCTCTCTTGAAAGCTGTTCATTTTGACCATCATTTGAGGTTTACGAGGGGTAGTTCAAGTTTCAAGTGCTGTTTTGGTTTAGAGCTCAGAGCTATTGTACAGGATAGACTCAGAGCTAGTGTACAGGACAGACTCAGAGCTAGTGTACAGGATAGAGTCAAAGCTAGTGTACAGGACAGACTCAGAGCTAGTGTACAGGATAGAGTCAGAGCTAGTGTACAGGATAGAGTCAGAGCTAGTGTACAGGATAGAGTCAGAGCTAGTGTACAGGACAGACTCAGAGCTAGTGTACAGGACAGACTCAGAGCTAGTGTACAGGATAGAGTCAGAGCTAGTGTACAGGATAGAGTCAGAGCTAGTGTACAGGACAGACTCAGAGCTAGTGTACAGGACAGACTCAGAGCTAGTGTACAGGATAGAGTCAGAGCTAGTGTACAGGATAGAGTCAGAGCTAGTGTACAGGACAGACTCAGAGCTAGTGTACAGGACAGACTCAGAGCTAGTGTACAGGATAGAGTCAGAGCTAGTGTACAGGACAGACTCAGAGCTAGTGTACAGGATAGAGTCAGAGCTAGTGTACAGGATAGAGTCAGAGCTAGTGTACAGGACAGACTCAGAGCTAGTGTACAGGACAGACTCAGAGCTAGTGTACAGGATAGAGTCAGAGCTAGTGTACAGGACAGACTCAGAGCTAGTGTACAGGACAGACTCAGAGCTAGTGTACGGGACAGACTCAGAGCTAGTGTACAGGATAGAGTCAGAGCTAGTGTACAGGACAGACTCAGAGCTAGTGTACAGGACAGACTCAGAGCTAGTGTACAGGATAGACTCAGAGCTAGTGTACAGGACAGACTCAGAGCTAGTGTACAGGACAGACTCAGAGCTAGTGTACAGGATAGAGTCAGAGCTAGTGTACAGGACAGACTCAGAGCTAGTGTACAGGATAGAGTCAGAGCTAGTGTACAGGACAGACTCAGAGCTAGTGTACAGGATAGAGTCAGAGCTAGTGTACAGGATAGAGTCAGAGCTAGTGTACAGGACAGACTCAGAGCTAGTGTACAGGACAGACTCAGAGCTAGTGTACGGGACAGACTCAGAGCTAGTGTACGGGACAGACTCAGAGCTAGTGTACAGGACAGACTCAGAGATAGTGTACAGGACAGACTCAGAGCTAGTGTACAGGACAGACTCAGAGATAGCGTTCAGAGATAGCGTATAGTGTGCTCTAATGCTCTCTTGAAAGCTGTTCATTTTGACCATCATTTGAGGTTTACGAGGGGTAGTTCAAGTTTCAAGTGCTGTTTTGGTTTAGAGCTCAGAGCTAGTGTACAGGATAGACTCAGAGCTAGTGTACAGGACAGACTCAGAGCTAGTGTACAGGATAGAGTCAAAGCTAGTGTACAGGACAGACTCAGAGCTAGTGTACAGGATAGAGTCAGAGCTAGTGTACAGGATAGAGTCAGAGCTAGTGTACAGGATAGAGTCAGAGCTAGTGTACAGGACAGACTCAGAGCTAGTGTACAGGACAGGCTCAGAGCTAGTGTACAGGATAGAGTCAGAGCTAGTGTACAGGATAGAGTCAGAGCTAGTGTACAGGACAGACTCAGAGCTAGTGTACAGGATAGAGTCAGAGCTAGTGTACAGGATAGAGTCAGAGCTAGTGTACAGGATAGAGTCAGAGCTAGTGTACAGGACAGACTCAGAGCTAGTGTACAGAGCTAGTGTACAGGACAGACTCAGAGCTAGTGTACAGGATAGAGTCAGAGCTAGTGTACAGGATAGAGTCAGAGCTAGTGTACAGGATAGAGTCAGAGCTAGTGTACAGGATAGAGTCAGAGCTAGTGTACAGGATAGAGTCAGAGCTAGTGTACAGGATAGAGTCAGAGCTAGTGTACAGGATAGAGTCAGAGCTAGTGTACAGGATAGAGTCAGAGCTAGTGTACAGGACAGACTCAGAGCTAGTGTACAGGACAGACTCAGAGCTAGTGTACAGGATAGAGTCAGAGCTAGTGTACAGGACAGACTCAGAGCTAGTGTACAGGATAGAGTCAGAGCTAGTGTACAGGATAGAGTCAGAGCTAGTGTACAGGATAGACTCAGAGCTAGTGTACAGGACAGACTCAGAGCTAGTGTACAGAGCTAGTGTACAGGACAGACTCAGAGCTAGTGTACAGGACAGACTCAGAGCTAGTGTACAGGATAGAGTCAGAGCTAGTGTACAGGATAGAGTCAGAGCTAGTGTACAGGACAGACTCAGAGCTAGTGTACAGGACAGACTCAGAGCTAGTGTACAGGATAGAGTCAGAGCTAGTGTACAGGACAGACTCAGAGCTAGTGTACAGGACAGACTCAGAGCTAGTGTACAGGACAGACTCAGAGCTAGTGTACAGGATAGAGTCAGAGCTAGTGTACAGGACAGACTCAGAGCTAGTGTACAGGACAGACTCAGAGCTAGTGTACAGGATAGACTCAGAGCTAGTGTACAGGACAGACTCAGAGCTAGTGTACAGGATAGAGTCAGAGCTAGTGTACAGGATAGACTCAGAGCTAGTGTACAGGACAGACTCAGAGCTAGTGTACAGGACAGACTCAGAGCTAGTGTACAGGATAGACTCAGAGCTAGTGTACAGGACAGACTCAGAGCTAGTGTACAGGACAGACTCAGAGCTAGTGTACAGGATAGACTCAGAGCTAGTGTACAGGACAGACTCAGAGCTAGTGTACAGGATAGAGTCAGAGCTAGTGTACAGGATAGACTCAGAGCTAGTGTACAGGACAGACTCAGAGCTAGTGTACAGGATAGACTCAGAGCTAGTGTACAGGACAGACTCAGAGCTAGTGTACAGGACAGACTCAGAGCTAGTGTACAGGATAGACTCAGAGCTAGTGTACAGGATAGACTCAGAGCTAGTGTACAGGACAGACTCAGAGCTAGTGTACAGGATAGAGTCAGAGCTAGTGTACAGGACAGACTCAGAGCTAGTGTACAGGATAGAGTCAGAGCTAGTGTACAGGATAGACTCAGAGCTAGTGTACAGGACAGACTCAGAGCTAGTGTACAGGACAGACTCAGAGCTAGTGTACAGGATAGACTCAGAGCTAGTGTACAGGATAGACTCAGAGCTAGTGTACAGGACAGACTCAGAGCTAGTGTACAGGATAGAGTCAGAGCTAGTGTACAGGATAGAGTCAGAGCTAGTGTACAGGATAGAGTCAGAGCTAGTGTACAGGATAGAGTCAGAGCTAGTGTACAGGATAGAGTCAGAGCTAGTGTACAGGATAGAGTCAGAGCTAGTGTACAGGACAGACTCAGAGCTAGTGTACAGAGCTAGTGTACAGGACAGACTCAGAGCTAGTGTACAGAGCTAGTGTACAGGACAGACTCAGAGCTAGTGTACAGAGCTAGTGTACAGGATAGAGTCAGAGCTAGTGTACAGGATAGAGTCAGAGCTAGTGTACAGGATAGAGTCAGAGCTAGTGTACAGGATAGAGTCAGAGCTAGTGTACAGGACAGACTCAGAGCTAGTGTACAGGATAGAGTCAGAGCTAGTGTACAGGATAGAGTCAGAGCTAGTGTACAGGATAGAGTCAGAGCTAGTGTACAGGATAGAGTCAGAGCTAGTGTACAGGATAGAGTCAGAGCTAGTGTACAGGATAGAGTCAGAGCTAGTGTACAGGATAGAGTCAGAGCTAGTGTACAGGATAGAGTCAGAGCTAGTGTACAGGATAGAGTCAGAGCTAGTGTACAGGATAGACTGTGAAAAGATCCACTCTGTCACATGCACAAGTACAGTGAAACGCCTCTCTTGCAACCTTAAAACCCAACAACTCAATAATCAACAACAATGTATTACTGATTAAGAATGAGCAATGTGAAATACACAATAAAGTAAGTAAGTAGCCATACTATATACAGCAAATATTTAGAACAAGTCCTGCAGTCAAACAATGCCCCGTTTATTCTTTTCAATAAAACACAGGCCCAGAGTTAACAGGGCAAGAGGGAGATGCAAACCAACATTGCATTAATTTCCTAAGTGGAGAAAGCTTGGAGATATAGAAAACATGACGACAGTGTTTCAGAGCACAAAGACGGAGATGAGACTTCTCTCTGTTTTCAGAACGTATAACAATACCCTCTACTGACCTTAGAGATGTGAATGGTGCAGCACATATAACAATACCCTGTAATGGCCCTAGAGATGTGAATGGTACAGAACATATAACAATACCCTGTAATGGCCCTAGAGATGTGAATGGTACAGTACATAATACCCTGTAATGGCCCTAGAGATGTGAATGGTACAGAACACAATACCCTGTAATGACCCTAGAGATGTGAATGGTACAGAACACAATACCCTGTAATGGCCTTAGATATGTGAATGGTACAGAACACAATACCCTGTAATGACCCTAGAGATGTGAATGGTACAGTACATATAACAATACCCTGTAATGGCCCTAGAGATGTGAATGGTACAGAATACAATACCCTGTAATGGCCCTAGAGATGTGAATGGTACAGAACACAATACCCTGTAATGGCCCTAGAGATGTGAATGGTACAGAACACAATACCCTGTAATGGCCTTAGATATGTGAATGGTACAGAACACAATACCCTGTAATGGCCCTAGAGATGTGAATGGTACAGAACACAATACCCTGTAATGGCCTTAGATATGTGAATGGTACAGAACACAATACCCTGTAATGGCCCTAGAGATGTGAATGGTACAGCACATATAACAATACCCTGTAATGGCCCTAGAGATGTGAATGGTACAGAACATAATACCCTGTAATGGCCCTAGAGATGTGAATGGTACAGAACACAATACCCTGTAATGGCCCTAGAGATGGGAATGGTACAGAACACAATACCCTGTAATGGCCCTAGAGATGTGAATGGTACAGTACATAATACCCTGTAATGGCCCTAGAGATGTGAATGGTACAGTACATAATACCCTGTAATGGCCCTAGAGATGTGAATGGTACAGTACATAATACCCTGTAATGACCCTAGAGATGTGAATGGTACAGTACATAATACCCTGTAATGACCCTAGAGATGTGAATGGTACAGCACATATAACAATACCCTGTAATGGCCTTAGAGATGTGAATGGTACAGAACACAATACCCTGTAATGACCCTAGAGATGTGAATGGTACAGTACATATAACAATACCCTGTAATGACCCTAGAGATGTGAATGGTACAGCACATATAACAATACCCTGTAATGGCCTTAGAGATGTGAATGGTACAGAACACAATACCCTGTAATGGCCCTAGAGATGTGAATGGTACAGAACACAATACCCTGTAATGGCCCTAGAGATGTGAATGGTACAGAACACAATACCCTGTAATGGCCCCAGAGATGCGAATGGTACAGAACACAATACCCTGTAATGGCCTTAGAGATGTGAATGGTACAGAACACAATACCCTGTAATGGCCTTAGAGATGTGAATGGTACAGAACATATAACAATACCCTGTAATGGCCCTAGAGATGGGAATGGTACAGAACATAATACCCTGTAATGGCCCTAGAGATGTGAATGGTACAGTACATAATACCCTGTAATGGCCCTAGAGATGTGAATGGTACAGTACATAATACCCTGTAATGGCCCTAGAGATGTGAATGGTACAGCACATATAACAATACCCTGTAATGGCCCTAGAGATGTGAATGGTACAGAACACAATACCCTGTAATGACCCTAGAGATGTGAATGGTACAGAACGTAATACCCTGTAATGACCCTAGAGATGTGAATGGTACAGTACATAATACCCTGTAATGGCCCTAGAGATGTGAATGGTACAGAACACAATACCCTGTAATGACCCTAGAGATGTGAATGGTACAGTACATAATACCCTGTAATGGCCCTAGAGATGTGAATGGTACAGAACATAATACCCTGTAATGGCCCTAGAGATGTGAATGGTACAGTACATAATACCCTGTAATGACCCTAGAGATGTGAATGGTACAGTACATAATACCCTGTAATGGCCCTAGAGATGTGAATGGTACAGTACATAATACCCTGTAATGACCCTAGAGATGTGAATGGTACAGTACATAATACCCTGTAATGGCCCTAGAGATGTGAATGGTACAGTACATAATACCCTGTAATGGCCCTAGAGATGTGAATGGTACAGAACACAATACCCTGTAATGGCCCTAGAGATGTGAATGGTACAGAACACAATACCCTGTAATGGCCCTAGAGATGTGAATGGTACAGAACGTAATAGGATAACCTGTAATGGCCCTAGAGATGTGAATGGTACAGAACACAATACCCTGTAATGACCCTAGAGATGTGAATGGTACAGAACGTAATACGATAACCTGTAACGACCGTAGAGTCTGGGTCCCATGACCGTGATGTTCTTTACGTATGTACATAAAAAAAAAAAATCATAAAGTATCAGATGCTTCCCAGAATGCTGTAGCCACATCGGAGGTTAACATTCTACATGCAGAAAACACCAATGAAAAGATCCACTCTGGATCAAGGTTGCTTCTGTATCCACAGAGGACATTATGAACAGGTTTAGCGAGGTCCCGTTAGTCGCGCTACTGAAATGATCAGTGCTACGCTCACTTATCCGCTGGGATTGGACGGGAAGCTCGGGCCGCCTGTCACACTCGAGATGGCTCTCCTTATTTAATTAAGCGAACAAACGCTCCTTAACGGGACGAGTGCGTGCAGTGAAAACGTCTGATTGCGTCCAAACGGCGACTTAATGATTATTCAACAAGCTTCCCCACTTTGCTTTCACTTACTGTGTAGTTCGTTCGTTGGCTCCGATTATAAAATGGCCGTTTATTGTGAAATGCAGATGTGCCGTTTATGTTGTCAAGAATTTACACAGGATTGTAATGAGGCCTAAGACGAGTTGTTGAAGTGGATCTTTGTACATTGTTTGGTAACAGTATGTTATATGTATCGTCTCTTGTTCATATGTTTGACTCTAGTAGGGAACCACTGTGTAGGTGTTATCTCCATCTGGATGTACTGTACACTCTGTTTTATAGATAAGAAACGTATACATTTTGAAAAAGAGTTCATGTAAATCTTTATGAGACTACAGATTTGTACCTTGTCAGCTCAGGGGTTTGAACCTGCAACCTTCCGGTTGCTAGTCCACCACTCTAACCACTAGGCTACCGATGCCTGAGTCAATCATACGATTCACTTCCTGGTCTGTATCATTCATGTTCTATTTTAATGTTTACATTTAAAAAAAAATATTTTACCTTTTTTTAAATTGGCAAGTCAGTTTAGAACAAATTCTTATTTACAATGACGGCAATATCCCTGTCTTGAACATTTCCTTCACCCGATGACAGGAACACTGGAGTGGAATTGATAGAATGTCAACTGGTGGGAGTCTTTGTTCTATTTTCCCTCTACATTTTGCATTGAGATTGTCCTGTTGTAAGGAGAAACCTACGCAGCAATGAGGAGTGGAGTGATCAATGGCTTTGAATCCACAGAAGTCTTTGCATCGATTCACTGCTGAATGATCCATAAGGTCCCTTTGACAATGCTTTGGAGTGGAATACATTTATTTTAGAGTCCACAACTGCTGTCCTTCTTTTAGGTTTATGAATCACTTTATAAATGTGGATAATCTGTCAGGTCACAGCTTCACTTTAGAGAAAATAAAATACAACCACGAGAAAAGAGCTGGACTCCTTCGCTACTGTAAATAAAGAAGAAAAATATGTTTTTACTAAACCTTTCCAACGAAACCTTTCCACAGTACAAAACAAATCTCACATCCTAATGTTTTTTTTTTTTATCTCTGCAATGTCCTACAGTCAAACAATGCCTCATTCATTCTGTTCAATAAAACACAGGCCCGAGAGTTAACAAGGCAAGAGGGTGATGCAAATCAAAAATTGCATTCATTTCACAAGTGGAGAAAGATTGGAGAAATAGGAAAACATGACGGCTGTGTTTCAGAGAAAATGGAGGGAGCCGCCGATGATACTTCTCTCTCCCGTAGCTGGTACAGAACATATAAAAAAATACTCTGTAATGACTGTAAAGATTAGATTTGGTTCACTTCTGGCTAATGTGATAATGAAGCCACTCCATTAACAGGCTACTTGATTATGCATTTGTAATGAAACTTCACATTTTGTCTTCCTCCACCATCCTGCCAATTATCCTATCAGGCATTGACACAGGGGCTTATTATCCAACAAGGCAGAATATAAATATGTAGGTGTCCACCAGTGTAGGAGGAGGAAGGGGAGGACTGTCCTCCTCAAGAAATTTCATAAAAATTAAAATAGTGAAACATTTAAAAGTTATCCTTTTTTTAGATAAAACTATACTAAATATATATTCACACGTCACCAAATAATTGAATAAAACATAATAATTACAATTCATTAAAACACACTGTTTTTTTGTTGATCTACAGTAGCCTCAACAGCACTCTGTAGGGTTAGCACCATGGCGTAGCCGGAGGACAGCTAGCTTCCGTCCTCCTCTGGGTACATTGACTTCAATAGGAGGCTCATGTTTCTCACCCCTTTCCATAGACTTACACTGTAATTATGATGACTTCCGGAGGTCATCCTCCAACTTATCAGAGTTCTTGCAGCATGAACTGACATGTTATCCACCCAATCAAAGGATCAGAGAATTAATATAGTACTGAAAGCATGACTGAAGTAGTACTGAAGTAGTTGACTCAAAGAGAGAAACAATAGTTGAACAGCCTTGAACAGATTCACTTATTTAAGAAAGAGAGTGTGAGAGAGAGATAGCTACATATATATTTTTTTTCTTCACTTACTTAGCTAGCAAATGCAGCTAAATAGTTTAGCCTACTCAAACACCTGGCTCAAACAGTATTATTTTAGCTAGTTGGCTATAACAGAGGGATAGCTAGTTGGCTATAACAGAGGGATGCTATTTTAGCTAGTTGGCTATGACAGAGGGATGCTATTTTAGCTAGTTGGCTATGACAGAGAGATGCTATTTTAGCTAGTTGGCTATGACAGAGGGATGCTAAGTTAGCTAGTTGGCTATGACAGAGAGATGCTATGTTAGCTAGATGACTATGACAGAGAGTTGCTATTTTAGCTAGTTGGCTATGACAGAGAGATGCTATGTTAGCTAGTTGGCTATGACAGAGAGATGCTATGTTAGCTAGTTGGCTATGACAGAGATGCTATTTTAGCTAGTTGGCTATGACAGAGAGATGCTATGTTAGCTAGTTGGCTATGACAGAGAGATGCTATTTTAGCTAGTTGGCTATGACAGAGAGATGCTATTTTAGCTAGTTCGCTATGACAGAGGGATGCTATTTTAGCTAGTTGGCTATGACAGAGAGATGCTATTTTAGCTAGTTGGCTATGACAGAGAGATGCTATTTTAGCTAGTTGGCTATGACAGAGGGATGCTATTTTAGCTAGTTGGCTATGACAGAGGGATGCTATTTTAGATAGTTGGCTATAACAGAGGGATGCTATTTTAGATAGTTGGCTATGACAGCGAGATGCTATGTTAGCTAGTTGGCTATGACAGAGAGATGCTATGTTAGCTAGTTGGCTATGACAGAGGGATGCTATTTTAGCTAGTTGGCTATAACCACCCTACACTGGAACTCTTCCACGTGGCTATTAAAGTGAACTGTTCGTGGGTGATCAGGGATTCATTCCACCGATTCGGTTGAAAAAACATTTCTTAAATGGAAGCAAACAGGGATAGACATACCTGACTTTGTCCAATAGAAACTCTTGATTGCAACTGTTGTACTAATGATTACACCCCTAGGTTAGCTAGATGCAGGCAAGAGTGTGCAAGTCTGTCACCTGAAATCTGTCTCTCAACCTGTGTGCACCTATGTTGTAGACTTCCATTCATGGGCTAGGTTGTAGTATCATGTAGTAGCTTAAACCTATCAATGTTACATTGAACTGGGTGAATGGAATATGAATGGACAGTCATTCAATATGCTGTAATAGAAATAAGGTCGCGCTCATAAAAAAAAAAAGGTCCTCTTTCACCTTAAATGGCACCGACAGCCACTGGTGTCCGCTGATGGTAAATGAAAGCATTTAAAAATCTAAAAAAGCACTAACGCTGTAGCCTACCGACTGCTCACACTGTCAAAAGTGGCAGTAGCTTCAGGAGTAATTCAGTGTAAACAGAAAACAAACATTGTTATGGCTCGGGCTCGATCAAGAGTTTTCTGTTTGTTTTTCTTTTCGTGTCTCTATTCGGTCGGATCTGTCATACTTCCTGAGCAAACAGTGACTCTTTGCTTTGTCTGTGGCGGAACATCACAGACTGTGACTGGCCCAAGTTATTTGGGGTGTTTGAAATGTATGTAGTCTAGTTCCGGAGACAGCTACAATGCACTAGGAAAGTATTCAGACCCCTAGACTTTTTCCACATTTTGTTACATTACAGCCTTATTCTAAAATTGATTTAATATTTGTTTCTACTCATCAATCTACAGAAAATACCCCATGACAAGGTGAAAACAGGTTTTTAGAAATTAATGCAAATGTATTAAATATTAAATACAGAAATATCTTATTTACATAAGTATTCAGTCCCTTTGCTATGAGACTTGGAATTGAGTTCAGTTGCATCCTGTTTCAGTTGATCATCTTTGAGATATTTCTACAACTTGATTGGAGTCCACCTGAGGTAAATTCAATTGATTGGACATGATTTGGAAAGTCACACACCTGTCTATATAAAAGGTCCCACAGTTGACAGCGCATGTCATGAGGTTGAAGGAATTGTTCGTAGAGCTCCAAGACAGGATTGTGTCGAGGCACAGATCTGGGGCAGGGTACCAAATATTTATGCATCATCGAAGGTCCCCAATAACACAGTGGCCTACATCATTCTGAAATAGAAGAAGTTTTAGAATAAGGGAGTTCACATTGTCAGCCTTGTGTCTCCTCACTGATGGAGTTGTGTGGTTATTTAACTATTAAAGACAGTGTGTTGTGTTAACCCCATGTATTTGTGAACTAAGTATAATTCACATTGTTATACAATGTGAACATGTAATCCAAACATAGGGGAGCTGGAACCATCAGGGTTTCTTCAGGGGTTTCTTCAGAAATAGCTCTCACGTGGTCAGAGCAAGGTAAACAAAATAGGGTTTGTTTGATTTCAGTTGCCTCCCTTTGGGATTAAGTGAAGCTTCTGGATATTTCAGAGCTGCTGTCACTGACAACACTCCACTATAGCTGTCACTGCCAACACTCCACTATAGCTGTCAATGACAACACTCCACTACAGATGTCACTGCCAACACTCCACTATAGCTGTCACTGACAACACTCCTCTATAGCTGTCACTGACAACACTCCACTATAGCTGTCCCTGACAACACTCCACTATAGCTTTCACTGCCAACACTCCACTATAGCTGTCACTGACAACACTCCACTATAGCTGTCACTGACAACACTCCACTATAGCTGTCCCTGACAACACTCCACTATAGCTTTCACTGCCAACACTACACTATAGCTGTCACTGACAACACTCCACTATAGCTGTCACTGACAACACTCCACTATAGCTGTCACTGACAACACTTCACTGTAGCTGTCCCTGAAAACACTCCACTATAGCTGTCACTGCCAACACTCCACTACAGATGTCACTGCCAACACTCCACTACAGATGTCACTGCCAACACTCCACTATAGCTGTCACTGACAACACTCCACTATAGCTGTCACTGACAACACTTCACTATAGCTGTCCCTGAAAACACTTCACTATAGCTGTCACTGCCAACACTCCACTACAGATGTCACTGCCAACACTCCACTACAGATGTCACTGCCAACACTCCACTATAGCTGTCACTGACAACACTCCACTATAGCTGTCCCTGACAACACTCCACTATAGCTGTCCCTGACAACACTCCACTATATTTTATTTATTTTATTTTATTTCACCTTTATTTAACCAGGTAAGCAAGTTGAGAACAAGTTCTCATTTACAATTGTGACCTGGCCAAGATAAAGCAAAGCAGTTCGACACATACAACGACACAGAGTTACACATGGAGTAAAACAAACATACAGTCAATAATACAGTAAAAAAAAAAAAAAAAAAAAAAAAAAAGTCTATATACAATGTGAGCAAATTAGGTGATAAGGGAGGTAAAGGCAAAAAAGGCCATGGTGGCAAAGTAAATACAATATAGCAAGTAAAACACTGGAATGGTAGTATTGCAATGGAAGAATGTGCAAAGTAGAAATAAAAATAATGGGGTGCAAAGGAGCAAAATAAATAAATAAATTAAATACAGTTGGGAAAGAGGTAGTTGTTTGGGCTAAATTATAGGTGGGCTATGTACAGGTGCAGTAATCTGTAAGATGCTCTGACAGTTGGTGCTTAAAGCTAGTGAGGGAGATAAGTGTTTCCAATTTAAGAGATTTTTGTAGTTCGTTCCAGTCATTGGCAGCAGAGAACTGGAAGGGAGAGGCGGCCAAAGAAAGAATTGGTTTTGGGGGTGACTAGAGAGATATACCTGCTGGAGCGTGTGCTACAGGTGGGAGATGCTATGGTGACCAGCGAGCTGAGATAATGTGGGACTTTACCTAGCAGGGTCTTGTAGATGACATGGAGCCAGTGGGTTTGGCGACGAGTATGAAGCGAGGGCCAGCCAACGAGAGCGTACAGGTCGCAATGGTGGGTAGTATATGGGGCTTTGGTGACAAAACGGATAGCACTGTGATAGACTGCATCCAATTTGTTGAGTAGGGTATTGGAGGCTATTTTGTAAATGACATCGCCAAAGTCGAGGATTGGTAGGATGGTCAATTTTACAAGGGTATGTTTGGCAGCATGAGTGAAGGATGCTTTGTTGCGAAATAGGAAGCCAATTCTAGATTTAACTTTGGATTGGAGATGTTTGATATGGGTCTGGAAGGAGAGTTTACAGTCTAACCAGACACCTAAGTATTTGTAGTTGTCCACGTATTCTAAGTCAGAGCCGTCCAGAGTAGTGATGTTGGACAGGCGGGTAGGTGCAGGTAGCGATCGGTTGAAGAGCATGCATTTAGTTTTACTTGTATTTAAGAGCAATTGGAGGCTATAGCTGTCCCTGAAAACACTCCACTATAGCTGTCACTGACAACACTCCACTATAGCTGTCACATGTAGCATAAGTATTTACATAATTATTCTGGCCATTTAAATTATACTTAGTTCGCAAATACATGGGGTTAACTCAACAAACTGTGTTTAATAGTGAAATAACCACACAACTCCATCAGTGAGGAGACACAAGGCTGACTTGTTGGCTGGTTAAATTACATTATAGAACGTAATAAACATACAGTGCATTCTGAAAGCATTCAGACCACTTTACATTTTCTACATTTTTGTTACGTTTACTCCCTTTTCTAAAATGGATTAACTTCGGGCTAGGGTCCTTTTTTTCTGAATTTTCGCCTGACTGACGTGGCCAAAGTAAACTGCCTTTTGCTTAGGCCCGGACGCCAGGTAATGCATATAATTGGTACCATTGGATAGAAAACACTTTGAAGTTTGTAGAAATGTTAAAATAATGTATGAGACTATAACACAATAGATATGGTAGGAGAAAATCCAAAGAAAAACCAACCCGGAATATTATTTTTTTGAGAACTCATGCTCTTCCAATGAAACATATAGGGTCATGTCCAAATCCAGCTCCCAGATTGCAATTCCTATGGCTTCCACTAGATGTCAACAGTATTTGTTCAAGGTTTCAGGCTTGTTCCTTCCAAAACAAGGAAGAATTATGAGATTTAGTACAGCGACTCGGACTTGGAAATCAGTCTGTGGGCGCAAAACGAAGAGGACGCGCACCTGCTAATTTTGCTTTCCTATTGAACATACTTCTTTCCGTATGAAATATTATAGTTTAATTACATTTTAGGGTATCTGAAGAGTCAATAGAAATGTATTTTGACTTGACTTAATAAAGTTTAGCGGTAGCTTTTTGGATTCCTTTCTCTGCATGTTGAAGGAGTGGATTACTGAAATCGATGGACACCAACTAAACAGACTTTATGGGATATAAAGGATTTTATCTAACAAAACGACATGTTGTAGCTGGGACGCTTTGGATTGCAAATTAGAGGAACATTTAAAAAAAGCAAGTGAATATTTAATAGCTATTTATGATTTTATGAAGCCTGTTGCTGGTGGAAAAATATGTTGATGTGTGCCACCGTCCTCAAATAATTGCATGGTATGCTTTCGCTGTAAAGCCTATTGTAAATTGGACGATGCAGTTAGAGGAACAAGAATTGAAGCTTTCAACCGATATCAGACACTTGTATGTACCTCAATGTTTAATATCCATCATTTTTATGATTTATTGTTTTGAATTGCGCGCACTCCGGTTTCACCGGATGTTGTCAAACAGGTGTCCGCTTGCGGGATGCCTAGCCCTATTCAATTGTTGTTTTTTCCCCTTCATCAATCTACACATAATACCCCAAAATGACAAAGCAAAAACTGTTTTTTAGAAATGTTTGCAAATCTATAAAAAATATTCAACTGAAATATCACAGTTAAATAAGTATTCAGACCATTTACTCAGTACTTTGTTGAAGCACCTTTGACAGTGAATATAGCTTCGATTCTTCTTAGGTATGACACTACAAGACTGGCACAACTGTATTTTGGGAGTTTCTCCCATTCTTCTCTGCAGATCCTCTCATACTCTGTCAGTTTAGATGGTGAGAGTTGCTGTAGAGCTATATTCAGGTCACTCCAGAGATATTTGATCGGGTTCAAGTCCAGGCTCTGACTGGACCACTCAAGGACATTCAGAGACTTGTCCAGAAGCCACTCCTGATCCGAGGGCCCATGCCAAATCTTTTGAGCCTCCTGAGGGGGAAGAGGTACTGCCGTGCCCTCTTCATGACTCTGCGAGGGTGTTTGGACCCCTAATCCTCATGATGTCCACGATCAGCTCATTGGTCTTACTGATGTTGAGGGAGAGGTTGTTGTCCTGGCACCACGCTAATTAAGTCTCTGATCACAACCGGCCCACAGAGAGGTGATGAGGCCTACCACCATGTTGCTGTCATCAAACTTGAAGATGGGCAAGGCCCATCAGGAAGTCCAGGATACAGTTGCAGAGGGAGGTGCTTAGTCCCAGGGTCCCTAGCTAACACATAATTTTTTGATCACTTTAATCAATAGCCTCTTGATATTCAAGTTTTTCCTGTTATTCAGTCAGTGTTTGTGCTTTTGTGATACTGAGACGCTGAGAAATTGGCATTTGAGCTAATCTGACATACCGATAGGACCTAAGATGGCCACGGGTATGAGCGATATAGGCGACATGGGCGCTTGCGGCACCACACCTTTAGCTCTAACTTTGGAACGCTATCAACTCATTTCCAATTCAATCTGGAAGATACTACTCTCGACTTTGTATAGAGACATTGACTGAAAGCTAAATATGTCTGCCACGCCCCCCCACCCCCCTCCTCCCTCCCTCCGCGAACAAATCTGGAGCACTCCATATAAATCTTGTCAGGGCACATACTTCTACCTCTGTATCAAATGTGGTGCTTTTATCACAAAGTGTACTATTGGGTCCCCTAATTATCCCAGTTGGTTCGAGCTTTGGGCCAGTAACCAAAAGGTTGCTGGGTCGAATCCACAAGCTGACAAGGTAAAAATCTGTCATTCTGCTCCTGAACACAGCACTGTTCCCTGGTAGGTTGTCATTGTAAGTAAGAATTTGTTCTTAACTGACATGCCTAGTTAAAAACATTTTTTTCTCTCTCCCCTGTCATGTTTAGTGTTTGGGGTCAGATGACTGTCATGTTTAGTGTTTGGGGTCAGACTGTCATGTTTCTACTATGTTCTCACTCACAGGGAATCCAAATAGGGCAGGCAAGGACATGTCACTAGAAGGCAACTTATGCAGTTGCCTGAGAATGCACACACACACACACACATGCGTAAACTGTAAACACACACATACACACGGATGTTGGGTTACACACATACACACAGAGCTATGTTTTGATGGTCAATGAATTATGTACTGGCAATTGTCTCAGTCAAGCGCTGAAGCACAATGAAAGATAAAAGATGTAGACAACACAAAACATGACGCATCTCATTCTTGTCTGATCCCACCGCAAGACACAGGAAATGCTTTTGTGTATCACACACGCAAAGGCAAGTTACACACACACGCACCCACCCACGCACGCACGCAAACGCACACGCACACACACACACACACACACACACACACACACACACACACACACACATACACACACACATACACACACACACACACACACACACATACACACACACATACACACACACACACACACACATACACACACACACACGCACGCACGCACGCACGCACCGCTGAAGCAGCAGACATATATTATCTGCTGACTCACCTGATAAAATAGCAGCTGCCAGAAACGCTCAACTTTGATCCAGTGGTGCCTTCTTACATATTCAGTGGAAATGAATAATGCTTCCCATGACTCCATTTGGTCTACCTGAAAACTGCCAGGGCAGCTGTAGACATATTTACCTTTGACACTTCTTAAGGTGTTATATTTCAGTTTGACTTCTTATGGTGTTATATTTTAGTTTGACTTCTTATGGTGTTATATTTTACTATGTCTTATGGTGTTACATTTGAGTGTGACTTCTTAAGGTGTTATATTTCAGTTTGACTTCTTAAGGTGTTATATTTTAGTTTGACTTCTTATGGTGTTATATTTCAGTTTGACTTCTTATGGTGTTATATTTCAGTTTGACTTCTTATGGTGTTATATTTTTGTATTTCTTATGGTGTTATATTTTCCTATTTCTTATGGTGTATTATTTTACTATTTCTTATGGTGTTATATTTTACTATTTCTTATGGTGTTAAATTTCAGTTTGACTTCTTATGGTGTTATATTTTACTATTTCTTATGGTGTTATATTTCAGTTTGACTTCTTATGGTGTTCCATTTGAGTGTGACTTCTTAAGGTGTTATATTTTACTATGTCTTATGGTGTTACATTTGAGTGTGACTTCTTAAGGTGTTATATTTCAGTTTGACTTCTTAAGGTGTTATATTTTACTATTTCTTATGGTGTTATATTTTAGTTTTACTTTTTATGGTGTTACATTTTAGTTTGACTTCTTATGGTGTTATATTTTACTATGTCTTATGGTGTTACATTTTAGTGTGACTTCTTATGGTGTTATATTTTACTATTTCTTATGGTGTTATATTTTAGTTTGACTTCTTATGGTGTTATATTTCAGTTTGACTTCTTATGGTGTTATATTTTAGTTTGACTTCTTATGGTGTTATATTTTTTTGACTATAGTTTGAATTTTGAAACAGAATAGCCAACCTAATAATTTGGTGATGTGCAACTGTCGACCACTCAGTAGCAAAATATAGAATTCAAAATGAACTGAGGCATATTTGATATGGAATATGGGACAATGGCCTTGATATTTAGTCATTGCTACATGAATAGGACATTACCAATGAGAACAAGATGTCTGAAAATAAATCTGTCATTAAAGTCGACAGCACAAGAAAAGGGTTGGACAATGACTCCCCGAACCAGAAACTCTGGTTATATCATAGTGTTTAAAGGAGATCAACGATTAATACCGATTCAGGAAATGACTACAGTGACTCAGGTATGACATGCCTTGTTTCTTGCAAGATTCAGTAGATAAACATTCCATTGAATAGCATTGAAAAGCAACTGCATTGTTTGAAATTACATGTTATGTCAACGGGTCAGAGACAAAGAATGCAAGGGAACATATGGGTACAATGACACTGAAAGGAGGAGATGTGGTCTGTACAAAGAAAAACACTCCCCAATGGAGTATTGAAACACATACAATTCACTGGTAAGAGAAAGGGTGATCTGAGGCAGACATGTACAGGACATGAGAGTTGAGTTGTATAGACATAGAATGACTTTGATGTTTTGTTCCTTCTGTTGTCAAGCAATGCTCTTTGATCAATAGGCAGAATTATGACAAATACCTAGCTAGCTACAATAGTTACTGTAAATTCAAAAAATATATGTAAAAAAAAAATATCAGAAAAATATTTTTCCCAAAACATTAATTTACTAATTTATTAAATAAAATAATATTTTTCCCTTTATGGAAGAGACAGTCACCATGCATAATGATTTCTCAGTTACGATATGACATCATGCAGTATTGTCTTTGAATTGAACCAGTCACAGAAACAGACTAGTCCACACGGTACAGGAAAACAGTGATAAGTCCGGTTGCAATTGGGCCTGTCTGACTGGAGTCAGAACAACAATGACTGAGGAGAGAGAACAGACCAGTGTTCACACAACCTTATTCAGCAAAGCTTCAATGACTGGGGAGAGAGAACAGACCAGTGTTCACACAACCTTATTCAGCAAAGCTTCAATGACTGGGGAGAGAGAACAGACCAGTGTTCACACAACCTTATTCAGCAAAGCTTCAATGACTGGGGAGAGAGAACAGACCAGTGTTCACACAACCTTATTCAGCAAAGCTTCATTGACTGGGGAGAGAGAACAGACCAGTGTTCACACAACCTTATTCAGCAAAGCTTCAATGACTGGGGAGAGAGAACAGACCAGTGTTCACACAACCTTATTCAGCAAAGCTTCAATGACTGGGGAGAGAGAACAGACCAGTGTTCACACAACCTTATTCAGCAAAGCTTCAATGACTGGGGAGAGAGAACAGACCAGTGTTCACACAACCTTATTCAGCAAAGCTTCATTGACTGGGGAGAGAGAACAGACCAGTGTTCACACAACCTTATTCAGCAAAGCTTCATTGACTGGAGAGAGAACAGACCAGTGTTCACACAACCTTATTCAGCAAAGCTTCAATGACTGGGGAGAGAGAACAGACCAGTGTTCACACAACCTTATTCAGCAAAGCTTCAATGACTGGGGAGAGAGAACAGACCAGTGTTCACACAACCTTATTCAGCAAAGCTTCATTGACTGGGGAGAGAGAACAGACCAGTGTTCACACAACCTTATTTAGCAAAGCTTCATTGACTGGGGAGAGAGAACAGACCAGTGTTCACACAACCTTATTTAGCAAAGCTTCATTGACTGGGGAGAGAGAACAGACCAGTGTTCACACAATCTTATTCAGCAAAGCTTCAATGACTGGGGAGAGAGAACAGACCAGTGTTCACACAACCTTATTCAGCAAAGCTTCAATGACTGGGGAGAGAGAACAGACCAGTGTTCACACAACCTTATTCAGCAAAGCTTCAATGACTGGGGAGAGAGAACAGACCAGTGTTCACACAACCTTATTCAGCAAAGCTTCAATGACTGGGGAGAGAGAACAGACCAGTGTTCACACAACCTTATTCAGCAAAGCTTCAATGACTGGGGAGAGAGAACAGACCAGTGTTCACACAACCTTATTCAGCAAAGCTTCAATGACTGGGGAGAGAGAACAGACCAGTGTTCACACAACCTTATTCAGCAAAGCTTCAATGACTGGGGAGAGAGAACAGACCAGTGTTCACACAACCTTATTCAGCAAAGCTTCAATGACTGGGGAGAGAGAACAGACCAGTGTTCACACAACCTTATTCAGCAAAGCTTCATTGAATGCAGCAATGTGATGTAAATTATACTGTATAGAATCTGTACACTAACCTCTAACCATATTATTCAAAGCAGTAAGGACTGGCCTGCCGATAGCAGAAATGCACCATTGAATCGTCAGCTGACACACTAGTCATTACTCACCTCCCCTCGGGCAAAATACCATTCAGACCTCCTGCTCTTTAATAAAGGATCTGACCTTTTTTTCAATTTTCACCTAAAATTACATACCCAAATATACCTGTAGCAAGGATATGCATATTCTTAGTACCATTTGAAAAGGAAAAACTTAATTCTGTGGAAATGTGAAATGAATGTAGGATAATATAACACATTAGATCTGGTAAAATATAATACAAACCAAAAAACATGAATGTTTTAAAATTCATTTTTAATGGTATGCAAGAGAAAGGCCATAATGTATTATTGCAGTATAAACACTATTTAGATTTTGGCTGCTAGATGGCAGCAGTGTGTGTGTGTAATGTTTCAGATTGATCCAGTGAAGCATTTCAATACTGGACAATATTTTGTATCAAGTCTACCAAATTGGTCAATTTTTTTCTACGTTTAATCTTTATTTAACTAGGCAAGTTAGGTAAGAACAAATTCTTATTGACAATGACAGCCTACCAGGGAACAGTGGGTTAACTGCCTTTTTGAAGGGCAGAGCAACTGATTTTTACCTTGTCAGCTCGGGGATTTGATGCAGCAACCTTTTGGTTACTGGCCCAACGATCTAACCACTAGGCTATCTGCCGCCCCAACTATAGAGCACATACAAAAATATACGGTAGTAAAATGTAAGTTTACACACTCCCAGGATTTAGCTTATACACTAAGTTGGGGTTATATTTAAAGACCCAGACCAATGGTGTTATGTTTAAAGACCCAGACCTAAGGGGTTATGTTTAAAGACCCAGACCAATGGTGTTATGTTTAAAGACCCAGACCTAAGGGGTTATGTTTAAGGACCCAGACCAATGGTGTTATGCTTAAAGACCCAGACCTAAGGGGTTATGTTTAAAGACCCAGAGCTATGGGGTTATGTTTAAAGACCCAGACCTAAGGGGTTATGTTTAAAGACTCAAACCTAAGGGGTTATGTTTAAGGACCCAGACCTAAGGGGTTATGTTTAAAGACCCAGACCTAAGGGGTTATGTCTAAAGACCCAGACCTAAGGGGTTATGTCTAAAGACCCAGACCTAAGGGGTTATGTCTAAAGACCCAGACCTAAGGGGTTATGTTTAAAGACCCAGACCTATGGGGTTATGCCTAAAGACCCAGACCTAAGGGGTTATGTCTAAAGACCCAGACCTAAGGGGTTATGTTTAAAGACCCAGACCTAAGGGGTTATGTTTGAAGACCCAGACCTAAGGGGTTATGTTTAAAGACCCAGACCTAAGGGGTTATGTTTAAGGACCCAGACCTAAGGGGTTATGTTTAAAGACCCAGACCTAAGGGGTTATGTTTAAAGACCCAGACCTAAGGGGTTATGTTTAAAGACCTAAGGGGTTATGTTTAAAGACCCAGACCTAAGGGGATATGTTTAAAGACCCAGACCTAAGGGGTTATGTTTAAAGATGGCCTCATTCATGAAACTGAGAAGAGAAATACAATGGGGCTTTAATGGCCAGCCCTGTATGGAAAACAGTGAGTGTTCAAATTTGAGATCAAACATTGATATTGAATAAAATCAACATTGAGATGCATTTGCTATCTAACCTTGATCATGTAACACATATACAAGATGGCAGAGTTTATTGAGCCAGTACATAGATACTATAAACCTCATTGCTATGCCATTTAAAATGTCTTCAATTCAGTTAGAATACATTACTAGATTCCGTTGGCTACGGTTAAAATCACCACATATAATATACGGTCAAAACTTGGCACTTGGGGCACATGCAGTGCAACTCGTCAGAGACCTAACCGTTCATAAGTCTGGCACATATTTCAAAAGCTAATGGTCATGACCTGTTGAACTTTTATTAACCGACCACAACAATATAGAAGGGAATTTGTTATTATTATAATATTTATTTTCATCAAGTTTGGGAAATTACTTAAGAGGTAGGAAGGAAGGAAATGGAATGCTGTATAGCAATGGTTGGAACTATTATTATTGCAAAATATGATTCATGGTTGAAATAGCACCTGCTTTTCACATTACTAAGAATGCGTACAAGTATGGGTATCGGTACAAGTAAATGTAGCGTTTTTAAATATAGAATATACAGTAGAAGTAAAAGTGAATAGACGACATCATTAGTTATTGACATCATTTGGGTGCTCTTTCTATACCGTCAGTTATCGGTGTCCTATCGGCTATTCAGTCCCTGTATGAGTTGAATATAGTACCACACTGTGGCCAAGTGCATGTTATATTCATAACGGAAATCAAACACTACAGAGGACATATTCTCATCAATTTACCCTCACGTAGACCTGAGCCGAACCACATATTTTGAGGTTTTGGTTTTTTAATTTGCTCCTCTATGAAAGAGGAGAGAGCATTCGGCGTTAACTAGGGGAGAGGAGAGGGTGTTCACTAGGGGAGAGGAGAGGGGAGAGGAGAGGGCGTTCACTGGGGGAGAGGAGAGGGTGTTCACTAGGGGAGAGGAGAGGGTGTTCACTAGGGGAGAGGAGAAGGTGTTCACTAGGGGAGAGGAGAGGGCGTTCACTGGGGGAGAGGAGAGGGTGTTCGCTGTGGGAGAGGAGAGGGTGTTCACTGGGGGAGAGGAGAGGGTGTTCACTAGGGGAGAGGAGAGGGTGTTCACTAGGGGAGAGGAGAAGGTGTTCACTAGGGGAGAGGAGAGGGCGTTCACTGGGGGAGAGGAGAGGGTGTTCGCTGTGGGAGAGGAGAGGGTGTTCACTGGGGAGAGGAGAGGGTGTTCACTGTGGGAGAGGAGAGGGTGTTCACTGGGGGAGAGGAGAGGGTGTTCACTGGGGGAGAAGAGAGGGTGTTCACTGTGGGAGAGGAGAGGGTGTTCACTGGGGGAGAGGAGAGGGGAGAGGAGAAGGTGTTCACTAGGGGAGAGGAGAGGGTGTTCACTAGGGGAGAGGAGAGGGGAGAGGAGAGGGTGTTCACTAGGGGAGAGGAGAGGGCGTTCACTGGGGGAGAGGAGAGGGTGTTCGCTGTGGGAGAGGAGAGGGGAGAGGAGAGGGTGTTCACTAGGGGAGAGGAGAGGGTGTTCACTAGGGGAGAGGAGAGGGTGTTCACTAGGGGAGAGGAGAGGGCGTTCACTAGGGGAGAGGAGAGGGTGGGGAGAGGAGAGGGCGTTCACTAGGGGAGAGGAGAAGGCGTTCACTAGGGGAGAGGAGAAGGTGTTCACTAGGGGAGAGGAGAGGGTGTTCACTAGGGGAGAGGAGAAGGCGTTCACTAGGGGAGAGGAGAGGGTGTTCACTAGGGGAGAGGAGAGGGCGTTCACTGGGGGAGAGGAGAAGGCGTTCACTAGGGGAGAGGAGAAGGAGTTCACTAGGGAAGAGGAGAGGGTGTTCACTAGGGGAGAGGAGAGGGCGTTCACTAGGGGAGAGGAGAGGGGAGAGGAGAGGGCGTTCACTAGGGGAGAGGAGAGGGGAGAGGAGAGGGCGTTCACTGGGGAGAGGAGAAGGTGTTCACTAGGGGAGAGGAGAGGGTGTTCTCTAGGGGAGAGGAGAGGGTGTTCGCTGTGGGAGAGGAGAGGGCGTTCACTGGGGGAGAGGAGAAGGCGTTCACTAGGGGAGAGGAGAGGGTGTTCTCTAGGGGAGAGGAGAGGGCGTTCACTAGGGGAGAGGAGAGGGCGTTCACTAGGGGAGAGGAGAGGGTGTTCTCTAGGGGAGAGGAGAGGGCGTTCACTAGAGGAGAGGAGAGGGGAGAGGAGAGGGTGTTCGCTGTGGGAGAGGAGAGGGCGTTCACTAGGGGAGAGGAGAGGGTGTTCACTAGGGGAGAGGAGAGGGTGTTCACTAGGGGAGAGGAGAGGGCGTTCACTAGAGGAGAGGAGAGGGCGTTCACTAGAGGAGAGGAGAGGGGAGAGGAGAGGGCGTTCACTAGAGGAGAGGAGAGGGGAGAGGAGAGGGTGTTCGCTGTGGGAGAGGAGAGGGCGTTCACTAGGGGAGAGGAGAGGGTGTTCACTAGGGGAGAGGAGAGGGTGTTCACTGTGGGAGAGGAGAAGGCGTTCACTAGGGGAGAGGAGAGGGCGTTCACTAGGGGAGAGGAGAAGGCGTTCACTAGGGGAGAGGAGAAGGTGTTCACTAGGGGAGAGGAGAGGGTGTTCTCTAGGGGAGAGGAGAGGGGAGAGGAGAGGGCGTTCACTGGGGGAGAGGAGAAGGCGTTCACTAGGGGAGAGGAGAGGGTGTTCACTAGGGGAGAGGAGAGGGTGTTCGCTGTGGGAGAGGAGAGGGCGTTCACTGGGGGAGAGGAGAAGGCGTTCACTAGGGGAGAGGAGAGGGTGTTCACTAGGGGAGAGGAGAGGGCGTTCACTAGAGGAGAGGAGAGGGGAGAGGAGAGGGCCTTCACTAGAGGAGAGGAGAGGGGAGAGGAGAAGGTGTTCACTAGGGAGAGGAGAGGGTGTTCACTAGGGGAGAGGAGAGGGCGTTCACTGGGGGAGAGGAGAGGGCATTCACTGGGGGAGAGGAGAAGGTGTTCACTAGGGGAGAGGAGAGGGTGTTCACTAGGGGAGAGGAGAGGGCGTTCACTAGGGGAGAGGAGAAGGCGTTCACTAGGGGAGAGGAGAGGGTGTTCACTGGGGGAGAGGAGAAGGCGTTCACTAGGGGAGAGGAGAGGGTGTTCACTAGGGGAGAGGAGAGGGTGTTCACTAGGGGAGAGGAGAGGGCGTTCACTAGGGGAGAGGAGAAGGCGTTCACTAGGGGAGAGGAGAGGGTGTTCACTGGGGGAGAGGAGAAGGCGTTCACTAGGGGAGAGGAGAGGGTGTTCACTAGGGGAGAGGAGAGGGCGTTCACTGGGGGAGAGGAGAAGGCGTTCACTAGGGGAGAGGAGAGGGTGTTCACTAGGGGAGAGGAGAGGGTGTTCACTAGGGGAGAGGAGAAGGCGTTCACTAGGGGAGAGGAGAGGGTGTTCACTAGGGGAGAGGAGAAGGTGTTCGCTGGGGGAAATCGATAGGAAGATGGGATGGAATCTGCTGAGTGGACGAGCGCAAATGGAGTCAGCTCTCATGGGCAAAAAGGAAAAACTGGAATGAGAAAGTCTGCACAATGTTTTAACTCGTTTCAGGGTTGGGAGACATCAATCTGTTTCTGTTCCCTTGTGGTAGTCTCGTAAGATACAATTCTTTTTATCCGAATTGATTGTTTCTATATGGTATGGGTTCATTTAATCGAGATTCCACTCAACCATGTCAGGCTATGTTCCAAAAGCTTCACACTCTCCAAACATAGAATCAAACATATGAGTGATTTTTCAAGGAAAACATCTGATTGGCAGTTATAAAATTGTTCAATATCGAACTCTTTTGATGCCATGTTAAGGAGGGGCAAAACGTCTCTCTTTCTACATTCCCTGCTTCGCATCGGTTGCTTTCACAAATTGTATGTGAAGCAACACAATTGATTCTCCCTTTACTTGGCAACACAACATGTTGTTCCAATAGAGGTGAGCTCAATTGCAAGCATCCATTTGTTAATTTTATTTAATTTACAATTTACATTTGGGATGTTCAGTTAATTTGAAGTTCAGTGTGTCCTAATTGTAATTAAAGGATGGCTTCTCAGAGCTACAATTTGGATGGAAAACATCATTTGAGAGACTAGGAGAAATACTAAAACCGTAAGGTAAGCCAATGAGTTTATTTGCCCTCTCCATCCTTGTTGTGAAAAACAATTTGTTTATAACTCACTTAGCCAGTTTGTCTAATTTATCACATGGATATGCATATACTGTGTTTGCTGAGAAACTTGTGGAAAACTTGAAAAAATGCAACTCTTCTCTCAAACTTATACCTTCATTTATGCCTCTGACTACACAAAAGGTGTATAATTTACAATGTTCTCACCACCCTCATGTAATAGCTTCCATGATGTTTTCACCGTCTACCGGGGCCTTAATGACATTACGGCAAACAATCTTTGCGCCCTGCCACTCCTCTCCTCTCCTTTCGAACCTCTCCAGGTGGCTCCCATGTTTTCCAAACTGGACCTTCGGAATGCCTACCACTTTGTTCGAATACGCGAAGGGGATAAGTGGAAGACGTCCTTCAACACTGCCAGTGGACATTATGAGTACCAGGTCATGCCGTGTGGACTCACCAACGCTGTTTTCCAGACCCTGGTCAACGATGTGCTCTGGGACATGTTGAATTGGTTTTTGTGTTAGTCTACCTCGACGAGATCTCATCACAATTATAATATAGCTGCCATGATGTTCTCATCACAATTATATAATAGCTGCCATGATGTTCTCACCACTGTGATATAATAGCTGCCATGATGTTCTCACCACAATTATATAATAGCTTCCATGATGTTCTCACCACTGTCATATAATAGCTTCCATGATGTTCTCATCACAATTATATAATAGCTTCCATGATGTTCTCACCACTGTGATATAATAGCTTCCATGATGTTCTCATCACAATTATATAATAGCTGCCATGATGTTCTCATCACAATTATATAATAGCTTCCATGATGTTCTCACCACTGTCATATAATAGCTTCCATGATGTTCTCACCACTGTCATATAATAGCTTCCATGATGTTCTCACCACAATTATATAATAGCTTCCATGATGTTCTCACCACTGTCATATAATAGCTTCCATGATGTTCTCACCACCCTCATATAATAGCTTCCATGATGTTCTCACCACAATTATATAATAGCTTCCATGATGTTCTCACCACTGTCATATAATAGCTTCCATGATGTTCTCACCACCCTCATATAATAGCTTCCATGATGTTCTCATCACAATTATATAATAGCTTCCATGATGTTCTCACCACCCTCATATAATAGCTTCCATGATGTTCTCACCACCCTCAAATAATAGCTTCCATGATATTCTCACCACAATTATATAATAGCTTCCATGATGTTCTCACCACTGTCATATAATAGCTTCCATGATGTTCTCACCACAATTATATAATAGCTTCCATGATGTTCTCACCACTGTGATATAATAGCTTCCATGATGTTCTCATCACAATTATATAATAGCTTCCATGATGTTCTCACCACTGTCATATAATAGCTTCCATGATGTTCTCACCACCCTCATATAATAGCTTCCATGATGTTCTCATCACAATTATATAATAACTTCCATGATGTTCTCACCACTGTCATATAATAGCTTCCATGATGTTCTCATCACAATTATATAATAGCTTCCATGATGTTCTCATCACAATTATATAATAGCTTCCATGATGTTCTCACCACCCTCATATAATAGCTTCCATGATGTTCTCATCACAATTATATAATAGCTTCCATGATGTTCTCACCACCCTCAGATATATATTTTTTATAATTGTTATATTTCACCTTTATGAACTAAGTCAGTTAAGAGCACATTTTTATGTTACAATGATGGCCTCCCCTTGCCAAACCCTCCCTTTAACTGGACGACAGCCCGGGATCAAACCAGGGTCTGTAGTGACGCCTCTAGCACTGAGATAGCAGTTTCATGTTGAAGATGATCTCCAATTACCCAGGGTGCTGTATCTGTGACAGCTCTCTGACTCTCTACAGTTGGGTGCTGTATCTGTGACAGCTCTCTGACTCTCTACAGTTGGGTGCTGTATCTGTGACAGCTCTCTGACTCTCTACAGTTGGGTGCTGTATCTGTGACAGCTCTCTGACTCTCTACAGTTGGGTGGCTGTATCTGTGACAGCTCTCTGACTCTCTACAGTTGGGTGCTGTATCTGTGACAGCTCTCTGACTCTCTTCAGTCGGGTGCTGTATTTGTGACAGCTCTCTGACTCTCTACATTTGGGTGCTGTATCTGTGACAGCTCTCTGACTCTCTACAGTTGGGTGGCTGTATCTGTGACAGCTCTCTGACTCTCTACAGTTGGGTGCTGTATCTGTGACAGCTCTCTGACTCTCTACAGTTGGGTGCTGTATCTGTGACAGCTCTCTGACTCTCTACAGTTGGGTGCTGTATCTGTGACAGCTCTCTGACTCTCTACAGTTGGGTGCTGTATCTGTGACAGCTCTCTGACTCTCTACAGTTGGGTGCTGTATCTGTGACAGCTCTCTGACTCTCTACAGTTGGGTGCTGTATCTGTGACAGCTCTCTGACTCTCTACAGTTGGGTGCTGTATCTGTGACAGCTCTCTGACTCTCTACAGTTGGGTGCTGTATCTGTGACAGCTCTCTGACTCTCTACAGTTGGGTGCTGTATCTGTGACAGCTCTCTGACTCTCTACAGTTGGGTGCTGTATCTGTGACAGCTCTCTGACTCTCTACAGTTGGGTGCTGTATCTGTGACAGCTCTCTGACTCTCTACAGTTGGGTGCTGTATCTGTGACAGCTCTCTGACTCTCTACAGTTGGGTGCTGTATCTGTGACAGCTCTCTGACTCTCTACAGTTGGGTGCTGTATCTGTGACAGCTCTCTGACTCTCTACAGTTGGGTGCTGTATCTGTGACAGCTCTCTGACTCTCTACAGTTGGGTGCTGTATCTGTGACAGCTCTCTGACTCTCTACAGTTGGGTGCTGTATCTGTGACAGCTCTCTGACTCTCTACAGTTGGGTGCTGTATCTGTGACAGCTCTCTGACTCTCTACAGTTGGGTGCTGTATCTGTGACAGCTCTCTGACTCTCTACAGTTGGGTGCTGTATCTGTGACAGCTCTCTGACTCTCTACAGTCGGGTGCTGTATTTGTGACAGCTCTCTGACTCTCTACAGTTGGGTGGCTGTATCTGTGACAGCTCTCTGACTCTCTATAGTTGGGTGCTGTATCTGTGACAGCTCTCTGACTCTCTACAGTTAGGTGATGTATCTGTGACAGCTCTCTGACTCTCTACAGTCTGGTGCTGTATCTGTGACAGCTCTCTGACTCTCTACAGTTGGGTGCTGTATCTGTGACAGCTCTCTGACTCTCTACAGTTGGGTGCTGTATCTGTGACAGCTCTCTGACTCTCTACAGTCTGGTGCTGTATCTGTGACAGCTCTCTGACTCTCTACAGTCTGGTGCTGTATCTGTGACAGCTCTCTAACTCTCTACAGTCTGGTGCTGTATCTGTGACAGCTCTCTGACTCTCTACAGTTGGGTGCTGTATCTGTGACAGCTCTCTGACTCTCTACAGTTGGGTGCTGTATCTGTGACAGCTCTCTGACTCTCTACAGTCTGGTGCTGTATCTGTGACAGCTCTCTGACTCTCTACAGTCTGGTGCTGTATCTGTGACAGCTCTCTGACTCTCTACAGTTAGGTGATGTATCTCTGTATATAACTGCTACCCACTGGGAGCGTCTCAGAGACTGGAGAGCCTGTCGACGTCCTGTCGTCTTGTAAGGCCTGTCAGTTTCACTGGGACTTGGCATTTGTTTAAGCCCTTTATACCCCCCCCCCCAACCTTGCCTGCCTGCATCCCATTGAAGCACACAAACATTGTCACCTTCCCCCCCTTGACTCTGTGGGATAAAGTCAACAGTCTAGTGGGATATACACTGTTTAGAAAGATGTAAAGAAAAGCACCCTCATGTTTCCCGAGAATTTACAGTTCATTTGACAATACTGTAGGTACCATCCGATTTTCATTTTTTGAAATACTGAAGCTAGTGTTGCCCTGCCACCAGTCACAGTAATAACGGCTGTTCTAGGCCGACCGCTAACCTAGAGTCACACAGATTTTGACAGTTGGCAGTTATTGGAGGATCGGTGCCCGAGCAGTTCAACTTAGAGCTCATCTGCATTGGCAAATATTTCAAGTATCGTCTGTTATGTTTACACACTACGGGAAAATACACTCTCTTGCCGTATAATACATCAACCTGGGCATCAAACACGTCAGATGTAATTACAGACTAATTAGCTCTACCCCCTGTGGTTTCTGAACTGTACCAAGTTGGCAAAACTGTTGCATCATGCAATAATTCTGTACTCCCCAAGGGTATCTACAGATGACTAGCTCCTGCGTTTTAACTGGGGTGGTGTAGAGATCTTGGCATTATGGGTAATTATGACCTGTTAACAGAGTCAAAAGCCCAAAGCGTTTCGATTGATCCTTTTTAGCCCCCATTTCCTCCGTTGGAAGTTATAACTGGTTTACCTCATGCAGGTGTTTTATCCTTGTCTTTAGGCTACAGGTGAAAGTCTCACCTGCACCTGCTTTAAATATGCCAATCATCATAAACCTTAAATAACCCATGAGAATGAACCTATGTCATATATTTAGCTAAGTACATAAAAGGGAGAGATTATTTTGTTGCTCAACATATAGTGTATGTGAATTTTTGAAAAATCAAGTTTGCTTTAATTAAATGCCAGGATGTTATACTCACTTTGGCTTTTCCTCCAGTGGAATAAGGACACTTTCCAGGAATTTCACGGCCCACAATGCATTGGAAGAGAGGGACTGAGAGTTTTGATTGCTAGCTAGCTACCTAGATCTCTTCAAGTAAACATTAAAACAACTTGAAAGATGGTGAATAGCCTAACCTTCCTTTAAGCGACATGTTTCACAGTGGACAAACAGAAGTTAGGACAACACATCACAACTGTCCAACACAACTCTCCGTATGTACATTTTGTAAGACCCTATAAACACCACATCTTACACTTCCTATAAATAAATACCTAATGTATGAATACCTGGAGACGGGTAATCATTTAATGACAGGTTAGCTAAGTGGATTGAATGCATAATCATCTGTCTTGGCCTGAAGGGGACTTGCCTACAGCTTTAGACATAATGCATGGCGGGGAAATTGTAGGGGCAGTTTTACCTGCTTATCCCCAAGGAGAGGCTACTTAAAATGGGGTGGATGGATGGATGGAGGGAGGGAGGGAGGAACACCCATCTCAAGAGAAACATGTCTGGGATGATGGAACTGGTAATAAACCGTTTTGTCCATTATCTGGCCTGTTTCTATTAGTTACCAGGGAGACTGTGTTTTAGCCTGTCATCAGCTGGAGCAATCAGATAGCTGGTGTTGTGTGAGGGAGTAAATGAGGAAATGTTGCATTCCTTATCTGACACATCTCATCCATCTCTCCTGACGTGGACTATCGAATGAGAGAAGGTGAACGTGGGGACTCCTCCTCCAAACACCGGTGTGTGTGTGTGTGTGCGTGTGTGCGTGCGTGCTTGCGTGTGTGCGCGGAGGGAGGGAGGGAGGAGTGGTCCGTCTCCACAGTGCTCCGTCTCCCACTCGTCACAGTGACTTGGACGACACCCAGGGCATGTTGACCCAGAGAGGTTTTCCATCATCCAAACCAGCCCTCTCTTCTATTTTCATTTACTCTATCGCTCTCTTCTCTTACTGTCTTTACAGAAAAGTGGGTCTGAGTATTTTTCGTACTTGATATTATTATTTTTATATTACTTCATTTTATAATATTATTTCCGTGAATACTGTATTGTTGGGAAAAAGGATGCATGGAGGTATTTCCCTGTACTGTTTTACCCCAGCTGTGTCCTGTTCATGAGACAATAAATGTTGAAACCTACTGGTCACATATACATAGTTAGCATATGTTATTGGTCACATACACATAGTTAGCATATGTTATTGGTCACATACACATAGTTAGCATATGGTATTGGTCACATACACGTGGTTAGCAGATGTTATTGGTCACATACACATAGTTAGCATATGGTATTGGTCACATACACATAGTTAGCATATGTTATTGGTCACATACACATAGTTAGCATATGTTATTGGTCACATACACATAGTTAGCATATGTTATTGGTCACATACACATAGTTAGCAGATGTTATTGGTCACATACACATAGTTAGCATATGCTATTGGTCACATACACATAGTTAGCATATGTTATTGGTCACATACACATAGTTAGCATATGGTATTGAGGGTGTAGCGAAATGCTTGTGTTCCTAGCTCCAATGGTGCAGTAGTATCTAACAATTCACAACAAAGTATCTAAAAGTAAAATAATATTAGGACAAGCAATGTCGGAGTGGCGTTGACTAAAACACAGTAGAATATAATACAGTGTTTACACATGAGATGAGTAAAGCAGCATGTAAACATTAATAAAGTGACCAGTGTTCCATTATTAAAGTGACTAGTGTTCCATTATTAAAGTGACTAGTGTTCCATTATTAAAGTGACCAGTGTTCCATTATTAAAGGGACTAGTGTTCCATTAATAAAGTGGCTAGTGTTCCATTATTAAAGTGACTAGTGTTCCATTAATAAAGTGGCTAGTGTTCCATTATTAAAGTGACCAGTGTTCCATTAATAAAGTGATGTGTGTTCCATTATTAAAGTGAATAGTGTTCCATTATTAAAGTGACCAGTGTTCCATTATTAAAGTGACTAGTGTTCCATTAATAAAGTGGCTAGTGTTCCATTATTAAAGTGACCAGTGTTCCATTAATAAAGTGATGTGTGTTCCATTATTAAAGTGAATAGTGTTCCATTATTAAAGTGACTAGTGTTCCATTATTAAAGTGACCAGTGTTCCATTATTAAAGTGACCAGTGTTCCATTAATAAAGTGACTAGTGTTCCATTATTAAAGTGACCAGTGTTCCATTATTAAAGTGACCAGTGTTCCATTATTAAAGTGACTAGTGTTCCATTAATAAAGTGACCAGTGTTCCATTATTAAAAGTGACTAGTGTTCCATTATTAAAGTGACTAGTGTTCCATTATTAAAGTGACTAGTGTTCCATGATTAAAGTGACTAGTGTTCCATTAATAAAGTGACCAGTGTTCCATTATTAAAGCGACTAGTGTTCCATTATTAAAGTGACCAGTGTTCCATTATTAAAGCGACTAGTGTTCCATTATTAAAGTGACTAGTGTTCCATTATTAAAGTGACTAGTGTTCCATTATTAAAGTGACTAGTGTTCCATTATTAAAGTGGCCAGTGATTCCATGTCTATGTATATAGGGCAGCAGCCTCTAAGGTGGAGGGTTGAGTAGCCAGGTGGTTGCCGGCTAGTGATGGCTAATTAACATGGCCTTGAGAAAGAATCTGTTTTTCAGTCTCTTGGTCTCAGCTTTGATGCACCTGTACTGACCATCCCTTCTGGATGATAGTGGGGTAAACAGGCTGTGGATCGGGTGGTTGATGTCCTTGATACTTATGCAGATGAGATGTTATGATCCCGAAGCCAAGAGTGTCTAAATGAAGGGCATAACAGGAAGACAGAATTATCCATTTTGTGTAGTTTTCCATGGTGTTGACTACATAATGGACGTCACAGGCCCAGTCCTTGGCTTGGTACGTCTGATATACAGTACCAGTCAAACGTTTGGACACATCTACTCTTTCAAAGGGTTTTTCTTTATTTTACTATTTTCTGTATTGTATAATAATAGTGAATACCTCAAAACTATGGCATAACACATATGGAATCATATAGTAACCAAAAAAGTGTTTAAACCAATCAAAATATATTTTATATTTAACTTTTTTTTAAAGTAGTGTCAGGTCCTGACCTTAGTTCCATTGTTATGTTTCTGGTTTAGGTTGGTCAGGGCGTGAGTTGGGGTGGGCATTCGATGTGTTGTTCTAGTTTTGGTTTTCTATGTGTTTGGCCTGGTATGGTTCTCAATCAGAGGCAGCTGTCAATCGTTGTCTTTGATTGAGAATCATACTTAGGTGGCCTGTTTTTCACACTTGATTTGTGGGTAGTTGTTTTCTGTTTTGTGTGTTTGCACCTTACAGGACTGTTTCGTTCACTCTCTTTGTTGTTTTGTTATTCAGTGTTCAGTTGATTTATTAAATATTAACACGGACACATACCACTCTGCGCATTGGTCCGATCTTGACTACTCTTCCTCAGATGACGAGGAGAACAGTTACAAGTAGCCACCCTTTGCCTTGATGACAACCTTGCACACATTTGGCATTCTCTCAACCAGCTTCACCCGAAATGCTTTTTCAACTGTCTCAAAGCAGTTAAAACTCCAACTCATCCCAAACCATCTCAATTGGGTTGAGGTCGGGTGAATGTGGAGGCCAGGTCATTTGATGCAGCACTCCATAACTCTCCTTCTTGGTCAAATAGCCATTACACACACTGGAGGAGATCCGGGTGGCAAAGGTGAAAATCACAGATGATGTAGGGATCCAGAATGTCCTCCACCGGAACCCATAACACCGGGGCCCAGGGGAGCCATACCCCTCCCAATCCACCAGATACTGGAGCCAACCCCCACGACACCGGGAGTCCAGCAGACATCTGACAGCATAGACCGGATTGCCCCGGATGCCCATGGGGGGTGGTGAAGTGTCGTGGGGGACATCATCAGTTAGGGGACCAGGAACCACCGGCCTGAAAAGGGAGACATGAAACGAGAGTGAGATGCGGTAGTGACTGGGAAGTTGTAACCTATAGGTCACCTCGTTGACCCTCCGGAGAACCTTGAACGGCCCCACAAACCGGGGGCTCAGTTTCTTGCAGGGCAGGCGGAGTGGGAGGTTCCTGGTCGAGAGACAGACGCGATCCCCAGGGTGGAACACAGGGGTCTCACTGCGGTGGCGGTCTGACTATGTTTTTTGATGATGGACAGTGCACTGGAGTCTTACATGAGTGTCACTCCATACTTCTTCTGCGCGCCGGAACCACTCATCAAACGCAAGAGCCTGAATCTGGCCCGGAGTCCACCGAGCCATGGTCGGCTGAAAACCCCAAACACACTGGAATGGAGTCAACCCAGTGGAGGAGTGACGCAGCAAATAATTATTATACTCTGCCCATGGAAGGAATCATGCCCACTGCCGGTCCAGACAGTGACTCCTTAGGAACCTTCCCAGCTCCTGGTCCTCTCCACCTGCCCGTTGGACTGAGGCCGGAACCCGGAAGTGAGGCTGATCGTAACACCGAGCTTCTCCATGAAGGCTCTCCATACTCGTGATGTGAACTGGGGGCCACAATCGGAGACGATGCCCTCCGGAAGACCATAATGCCAGAAGACCTGCTGGAAGAGTGCCTCAGCAACCTGGAGAGCAATTGGGAGACCAGGTAGAGGAATTAAACAACATGACTTAGAAAATATATCCACCACAACCAGAATGGTGGTGAAACCCTCAGAGGAGGGGAGATCGGTTACAAAGTCAATGGAGAGATGAAACCAGGGTCCATGAGGCACGGGAAGTAGTAGGAGCTTCCATACTGGAGCATTCTGTTGGAGACTTGGTTTGGACACATACAGTACATAACAGGATTGGACATGTCGAGTGACATCCTGCACCAAGGTGGGCCACCAGTAATTCTCAGCGAAGGAGTGGATGGTGTGAGAAATACCTGGATGGCCAGCGACGACAGCTGTGTGAGCCCAGGTCAGCAGCCGATCCGTTATTCCTGTGGGAACGTAGATGTTCACGGGAGGACAATTCCAGGGTGCGGGCTCCCTCTCCAGAGCTTGGCGGATCTCCACATCCATGTCCCAGACCACAGGAGCTACGACTCGGGTGGATGGGATTATAGGCTCACTCAGGACAGGGCCCTCTCCCGAATCATAGAGGCAGAACAAGGCATCAGCCTTGGTGTTATTTGAGCCTGGGCAATAGGTTAGCGTGAAATTAAACCTTGTGAAGGGCCCACCTTGTGAAGGGCCCACCTTGTGAAGGGCCCACCTTGTGAAGGGCCTACCTTGTGAAGGGCCCACCTTGTGAAGGGCCCACCTTGTGAAGGGCCCACCTTTTGAAGGGCCCACCTTGTGAAGGGCCCACCTTCTTGTGAAGGGCCCACCTTCTTGTGAAGGGCCCACCTTGTGAAGGGCCCACCTTGTGAAGGGCCCACCTTGCTTGGCGCGGATCCAGCCTTCTCGCTGTCCGTATGTACTCCATTTTCCCGTGGTCAGTGAGGATGATGAATGGTTCCTTGGCACTCTCCAGGCAGTGTCACCACACTTCTAATGCCAACTTTACCGCCAGGAGCTCACGATTGCCGACGTCGTAGTTCCTCTCTGCAGGGGACGGTTTCTTAGAGTAAAACCCAAATGGGTACAACTTCTGTGGGTTCCCCTGTCGTTGAGACAAAACTTCCCCCACGTCTACCTCTGAAGCGTCCACCTCCACCACAAAGGATATCGTGGGATGATGTTTCAGCACTAGGGTGGAGGGGAAACGACCCTTGAGAAGACGAGAGGCCTCGTCGGTTGCTGGACCCCACACCAACCTACGGGGGCCTCCCTTAAGTAGAGAGGTGAGAGGAGTGGCAACAGAACTGAAATTCCTGATGAAGCGACAGTAGAAGTTGGCAAACCCCAAAAACTGTTGTAACCACTTAATGGTGGTTGGGACTGGCCATGACCTGACTGCATCTACTTTCTTGTTGCCCATCTTCACTCCCTGGGGGCTGATTTGGTAGCCCAAGAAGGAGACCGCCCTCTGATGGAATTGACTCTTCTCAGCCTTGACGAACAGGTGATGGGTCAGGAGGCTTTCCAGGTTGAACGTGTGTGATGTGATCCTCCAGATTAACCGAGTTGATCAAGATGTCATCGATGCATACGATCACCTGGTGTCCGAGCATGTCCCTGAACACCTCGTTAACGAATTCCTGGAACACTGACAGAGCATTGGCTCAGCAAAAGGGCATCACCAGGTACTCGTAGGGACCAGTCCTGAATGCCGACTTCCACTCATCCCCCCTCCCGGATGCGGATGAGATTGCAGTCACTCCGCAGGTCCAGTTTGGTGAAGAACCGGGCCCCGCAGAGCTGATCAATGGCACCAACGGGAGGGGGTACCGATACTTAATGGTAATAAAAAATGTGTCCGCTGTAATCAATGCAAGGGCATAATCCTCCATCCTTCTTGGCCACGAGGAATAAACCAGCCAACACAGGAGAAGTGGACGTGCGAATGAACCCCTGTTGGATGTAATCCTTCATGGCCTGGGTCTCAGCCACAGACAGAGGGTAGATGCGTCTGCGTGGAGGTGTTGCATCAGCAAGCAGGTCGATGGCCACAGTCCCAGGGGCGATGAGGAGGGAGACAGGAGGCCCGGGTCTTGGAGAATAACTCCCTCAGATCCTGGTATACCTCCGGGATGTTGTGCTGAAGGGCAACCAAAGGACACTCAACCAATGTGGAACCACAGGGAAAAGGGATGCAGGTCCTCAGACATTCAAGTGACCAGTCGGTGATTCTCATCCTCAACCATAAAATGGTGGGGTTATGGCATTGAAGCCTAGGGAGGCCGAGGATGATCTTGTGAACTGGTGCACCGTTGATGAAGAGGGGGATATTATCCTGATGATTGGACTCCACGGTGAGGTTGAGTGATGTGTTTTAATGGTGTCCGGATCCTAATGGCTGACAATCTAGACCTTGCATCGGAAAAGGAGAGGAGAGCGGGCATGAAGTAATATTGAGAGAGGAGGCAAGGGTTTAACCTGTTGCTTCTACTCGGGACGCTTGCGTCCCAACTAGAGCTCTGGAAATGCAAATGCGCTACGCTAAATGCTAATAGTATTAGTTAAAACTCAAAAGTTCATTAAAATACACATGCAAGGTATCGAATTAAAGCTACACTCGTTGTGAATCCAGGCAACAAGTCAGATTTTTAAAATGCTTTTCGGCGAAAGCATGAGAAGCTATTATCTGATAGCATGCAACACCCCAAAAGACCCACAGGGGACGTAAACAAAATAATTAGCATTTCGGCGTTACACAAACCGCACAATAAAATAGAAAACATTCATTACCTTTCACCATCTTCTTTGTTGGCACTCCTAGATGTCCCATAAACACTATTTGGGTCTTTATTTCGATTAAATCGGTCCATATAAAGCCTAGATATCGTTATATGTAGACTGTGTGATAAACGAAAAAAACATTGTTTCAAAACGTAACGTCATTTTTTAAAATTCAAAAAGTCGACGATAAACTTTCACAAAACACTTCGAAATACGTTTGTAATGCAACTTTAGGTATTAGTAAACGTTAATAAGCGATAAAATTCATCAGGAGGCGATGTAAAGATCATTAGCTGTCCGTCTGGAAAAATGTCCGGCTAGAAACTCAACGAAAATATCCGGTCCTAGACCGGATTAGATACGGTGTCCTGTATGTGTTTGACCAAGAAAAAACTCGAAGGGAAATGACAAGACTCTAGACACCCTGTGGAAGCTGTAGGTACTGCAACCTCAGGCAATTAATTGTGGTTCACGTTTATCAATGGGTTCAAGTAGCGCATGGATATATTTTCCCCATTTTCAGTGATCAGTTTTTCCTGTGCTTTTCGATGTAAATGCCGTTCTGGTAAAGCCACAGCAGTGATTTAACCAGTTTTTTAAACGTCTGAGTGTTTTCTATCCACACAGACTAAGCAAATGCATATACTATATTCCTGGCATGAGTAGCAGGGCGCTGAAATGTTGCGCGATTTTTAACAGAATGTTCAAAAAAGTAGAGGGTCGACTGAAGAGGTTAATCCATAAAATTGCCACCTAGGTCTAGACCAGGGGGGTGGGAGCCACAAAGCATTAAAACTCATCATGAGGCACTGCAGTGTCTCATGGGTCTGCTGGCACAACCATATTTTGAAATGGATCCTTGTGTATTCTATTATTCTAACTCTTCGACAGTAAGTTGAGACCCCGACCGAGTTCCTCAAACTGATCCGCTGGCTACAAAAAGGGGGGGGGGGGGGGGGCGCCTCCAGTTGCCTGTCCCTGGTCCAGACAGTTACGTATACTCTTTTTTTTCTCCAAGTTGAAGAAACTTGACAACAGTGTGTAAGGCAATCTGCAGGAATGTAATGATCTCTACACCTCCTAAGAACAAAAATAGTCCTTATCTATCGGACTCTTTTTGCCATTTATTTTCTCACTTAAGGTTAGTGTACATGGAGACAGGGAGTGTAAATCACTGTCTTCAGTATCTCTATCTCCCTCTCTGTAGCACTCTGCTGAATCTGTGTCCAGGGCTGACACTTCGTTCAGGAATTGGGTTGAAACTGGGAGATGGGTGCTCTTTAATTCTCTATTTTTCCCCATTTTCTCTCCTCATCTCTCTATATAGGTTGCAATCAATAAAACGTCACAATACGGTGGATTCAATTTGGCTGCTTAGGGGGCAAGGAGATCCCTCCTTCGGTGGAAACATTACGTGCTGTTTTCAAGGGATTGTTAAATAAATGTTTCAACTATTTGGTTTTAATAACATCACCTCTTAAATAGCATTGTCAGAACTAAGCATCTCTGATTATTCCACATGTAGCTCTATCATCAGAGTTACACAGCTAGTAACTGTTTTAGCTCTATCATCAGAGTTACACAGCCAGTAACTGTTTTAGCTCTATCACCAGAGTTACACAGCTAGTAACTGTTTTAGCTCTATCACCAGAGTTACACAGCCAGTAACTGTTTTAGCTCTATCACCAGAGTTACACAGCCAGTAACTGTTTTAGCTCTATCACCAGAGTTACACAGCTAGTAACTGTTGTAGCTCTATCACCAGAGTTACACAGCTAGTAACTGTTTTAGCTCTATCACCAGAGTTACACAGCTAGTAACTGTTTTAGCTCTATCACCAGAGTTACACAGCCAGTAACTGTTTTAGCTCTATCACCAGAGTTACACAGCTAGTAACTGTTGTAGCTCTATCACCAGAGTTACACAGCTAGTAACTGTTTTAGCTCTATCACCAGAGTTACACAGCTAGTAACTGTTTTAGCTCTATCACCAGAGTTACACAGCTAGTAACTGTTTTAGCTCTATCACCAGAGTTACACAGCCAGTAACTGTTTTAGCTCTATCACCAGAGTTACACAGCTAGTAACTGTTGTAGCTCTATCACCAGAGTTACACAGCTAGTAACTGTTTTAGCTCTATCACCAGAGTTACACAGCTAGTAACTGTTTTAGCTCTATCACCAGAGTTACACAGCTAGTAACTGTTGTAGCTCTATCACCAGAGTTACACAGCCAGTAACTGTTTTAGCTCTATCACCAGAGTTACACAGCTAGTAACTGTTTTAGCTCTATCACCAGAGTTACACAGCCAGTAACTGTTTTAGCTCTATCACCAGAGTTACACAGCTAGTAACTGTTGTAGCTCTATCACCAGAGTTACACAGCCAGTAACTGTTTTAGCTCTATCACCAGAGTTACACAGCTAGTAACTGTTGTAGCTCTATCACCAGAGTTACACAGCCAGTAACTGTTTTAGCTCTATCAGAGTTAAACATCCAGTAACTGTTTTAGCTCTATCAGAGTTACACAGCCAGTAACTGTTTTAGCTCTATCACCAGAGTTACACAGCTAGTAACTGTCATGGAAAGAACTGGTGTTCCTAATGTTTTGTCCACTCAGTGTACACAGTAGGCCTACATCCTTTGCTTGCTCCTCTCTTTCTCCTTCTCTTTTCCACTATCTTTCTCTTTCTTTCTCACCCTGTAGCTCTGTCTCCCATCTCTCTCTCTTCTCTCTCTCTCTCTAGCTCTGTCTCCCATCTCTCTCTCTCTAGCTCTGTCTCCCATCTCTCTCTCTTTAGCTCTGTCTCCCATCTCTCTCTCTCTAGCTCTGTCTCCCATCTCTCTCTCTCTTCTCTCTCTCTCTAGCTCTGTCTCCCATCTCTCTCTCTTTAGCTCTGTCTCCCATCTCTCTCTCTCTTCTCTCTCTCTCTAGCTCTGTCTCCCATCTCTCTCTCTTTAGCTCTGTCTCCCATCTCTCTCTCTCTAGCTCTGTCTCCCATCTCTCTCTCTCTTCTCTCTCTCTCTCTAGCTCTGTCTCCCATCTCTCTCGCTCTAGCTATGCCTCCCATCTCTCTCTCTCTCTAGCTATGCCTCCCATCTCTCTCTCTCTAGCTATGCCTCCCATCTCTCTCTCGTCTCTCTCTCTCTCTAGCTCTGTCTCCCATCTCTCTCTCTCTAGCTCTGTCTCCCTTCTCTCTCTCTAGCTCTGTCTCATCTCTCTCTCTCTAGCTCTGTCTCCCATCTCTCTCTCTCTCTCTCTAGCTATGCCTCCCATCTCTCTCTCTCTAGCTCTGTCTCCCATCTCTCTCTCTCTAGCTATGCCTCCCATCTCTCTCTCTCTAGCTATGCCTCCCATCTCTCTCTCTCTAGCTATGCCTCCCATCTCTCTCTCTCTAGCTCTGTCTCCCATCTCTCTCTCTCTAGCTATGTCTCCCATCTCTCTCGCTATAGCTATGCCTCCCATCTCTCTCTCTCTAGCTATGCCTCCCATCTCTCTCTCTCTAGCTCTGTCTCCCATCTCTCTCTCTCTAGCTATGCCTCCCATCTCTCTCTCTCTAGCTATGCCTCCCATCTCTCTCTCTCTAGCTATGCCTCCCATCTCTCTCTCTAGCTATGCCTCCCATCTCTCTCTCTCTCTAGCTATGCCTCCCATCTCTCTCTCTCTAGCTATGCCTCCCATCTCTCTCTCTCTAGCTCTGTCTCCCATCTCTCTCTCTCTAGCTATGCCTCCCATCTCTCTCTCTCTCTAGCTATGCCTCCCATCTCTCTCTCTCTAGCTATGCCTCCCATCTCTCTCTCTCTAGCTATGCCTCCCATCTCTCTCTCTCTAGCTATGCCTCCCATCTCTCTCGCTCTAGCTATGCCTCCCATCTCTCTCTCTCTCTAGCTATGCCTCCCATCTCTCTCTCTCTAGCCCTGTCTCCCATCTCTCTCTCTCTCTTCTCTCTCTCTCTCTAGCTATGTCTCCCATCTCTCTCTCTAGCTCTGTCTCCCATCTCTCTCTCTCTAGCTATGCCTCCCATCTCTCTCTCTCTAGCTCTGTCTCCCATCTCTCTCTCTCTCTTCTCTCTCTCTCTCTAGCTATGTCTCCCATCTCTCTCTCTCTAGCTATGCCTCCCATCTCTCTCTCTCTAGCTCTGTCTCCCATCTCTCTCTCTCTAGCTATGCCTCCCATCTCTCTCTCTCTAGCTATGCCTCCCATCTCTCTCTCTCTAGCTCTGTCTCCCATCTCTCTCTCTCTCTTCTCTCTCTCTCTCTAGCTCTGTCTCCCATCTCTCTCTCTCTCTCTAGCTCTGTCTCCCATCTCTCTCTCTCTAGCTATGCCTCTCATCTCTCTCTCTCTAGCTATGCCTCCCATCTCTCTCTCTCTAGCTCTGTCTCCCATCTCTCTCTCACTCTTCTCTCTCTCTCTCTAGTTCTGTCTCCCATCTCTCTCTCTCTTCTCTCTCTCTCTAGCTCTCTCCCATCTCTCTCTCTCTCTTCTCTCTCTCTCTAGCTCTGTCTCGCATCTCTCTCTCTCTCTTCTCTCTCTCTCTCTAGCTCTCTCTCCCATCTCTCTCTCTCTCTTCTCTCTCTCTCTCTCTAGCTCTGTCTCCCATCTCTCTCTCTCTCTCTCTCTTGCAGTGCCTCTCTTCTCTCTCTCTCTCTAGCTCTGTCTCCCATCTCTCTCTCTCTCTTCTCTCTCTCTTTCTAGCTCTCTCTCCCATCTCTCTCTCTCTCTTCTCTCTCTCTCTCTAGCTCTGTCTCCCGTCTCTCTCTCTCTCTTCTCTCTCTCTCTATCTCTCTCTCCCATATCTCTCTCTCTTCTCTCTCTCTCTAGCTCTGTCTCCCATCTCTCTCTCTCTTGCAGTGCCTCTCTTCTCTCTCTCTCTCTAGCTCTGTCTCCCATCTCTCTCTCTCTAGCTCTGTCTCCCATCTCTCTCTCTCTAGCTCTGTCTCCCATCTCTCTCTCTCTCTTCTCTCTCTCTCTCTAGCTCTGTCTCCCATCTCTCTCTCTCTCTCTTGCAGTGCATGCTAGTGTGTTTGGCAGTTCAGAGGCTGTGTGTTGATGAGAGGCGGTTTTCTTGATATGTCTTCTTAGTGTTCTCTTTCAATTTTGTATTTTCTATGGTGGAGGGTTAACACACTGTTAGTTTAGCAGTACTCACAGTTAGGGTGGAAGAGGAAGAGTTGTATTTTCTATGGTGGAGGGTTAACACACTGTTAGTTTAGCAGTACTCACAGTTAGGGTGGAAGAGGAAGAGTTGTATTTTCTATGGTGGAGGGTTAACACACTGTTAGTTTAGCAGTACTCACAGTTTTTTTTCAAAGTTAGGGTGGATGAGGAAAGAGTTTTATTTTCCTGGGGTTTGGAAGGCGTGGTGTGCGCGATGGCTTCACAGCTTAGCGTGGAGGATACACTGGCGCTAAGGCATGGACTCAGGTGTGTTCCTGAGAATGGAATTAAGGTGGAAGAGGTTCTGCTCGCCGTCGGCGAACAGGTAGGAGCTGAATATACACATTCTACTTCTAGAATGAACAGAGACAGGTGTGGTTGTGTTCATGAAAAGAGTGAATGTGGTGGGTAGGCTGATTGCTAGCAGAATATTTGTAAGGAATGTGTTGGTTCCGATTTCTCCCTTCGAGTCCTTTGACTAGAGTGGTAGTCGCTAATTTTCCTCCGTTTATTACGGATGATCAAATCAGGAAAGAGCTGAGTCGGTTTGGTAAGTTTGCTAGCGGGTTTCGTGTACTGTCAAGCATGTTGTTTCGTTCCGGAAGCAAGTGGTCATGTCTCTGAATAACAATGAGCAACAGCTAAATGTGCATTTTAAAGTGAGGCATGGGAAGGGGCTCTACGCAGGGTTTGCCAGCACAGATAGTCTATGGTGTTTTGAGGCATAAGAGTTTGCATGACCACATAAAGGTGATGGTACAAGTACCAGTGTGGGAAATCAAGGTCAACGTGCAGGGGACAATGAGAAGCAGGCAGCAGAGGCTGGGCCTAGTCATGCCATTTATGGGGGTGTAGATTTTTTATTTGATTTATTTAACTAGGCAAGTCAGTTAAGAAAAAGTATTTTTGTCAATGACGGCCTCCACCCCCTGTTCAAGGGTAGAACGACAGATTTGTACCTTGTCAGCTCAGGGATTTGAATTTACAACCTTCCAGTTACTAGTCCAACGCTCTAACCACTAGGCTACCCTGCCACCCCTAGATGAGAAGGGGTCTAGTCATGTTATACTTGTGGTCAGGATTAGAGATGGAGATGAGGAGGAGGAAGGTGAGTCTGAGAAAGAGGATGATGAGAATACCTTTTTTTTCAGTGTGTTGACCTATGGGCCAAAAGGGCAAGTGTTTTCACCCCTGCACATGTTAGTAGGTATGTTAGTGCAGGGGTGCAAGTCCTTTTTGTACCTCCGTCTGTCTGTAAACATGTGCTCCTCAAAGGAGGTGTGTTGGGTAGACCGCTTGTAGTGAAAGAAGAAATTAATGACAGGGTTTTATCTTTATAAATGTATATGAGCCTAACGCAGGGAGAGAGAGAGAGGGGGCTTCTATTTGGGTGTCTTAGACAGGAACTCTCACAGGAGACGCTGGTGGTCGGTGGGGACTGGAACTGTACAATGGATTTTATGAAAGACAACAATGGGGAAGAGCCTCATTCAGGGTCAGTGGTGGTGTTAAGGGACATCATTAATCAGTTTGACCTAGTGGATGTTTGGAGAACTAGACATCCTGACTCAAGACAGTATACATGGGTAAAGGGCTTTGGGGCAAAGGGTGAGTGCAGCCCGGCTTGATCAATTGTACATGTCCAACAATCAGCGCAATAGGCTGTTGGGCGCTACCATTCTCCTGGTGGGGTTTTCAGATCACCACATAACCTTGGCACGGCTGTCTGTTTCACCAGGGCCTCTGCATGCATCCTATTGGAAGTTTAATGTAAAGCTCTTACAATATGCCACTTTTTGCTCAGGTTTCCAGACATTTTTGGGAAAGGTAGCAAAGAGAGGAGTAAGATTGTCTGAGTCAATGGTTGGATGTGGGGAAACTCGAGCGTAGTATTAGTGAGATGGAGGTAGAGATGGTGGGGCAAGACAATGTAGGCCTCCAGGCTAATTTAGCTGAGTTACGTAGGGACCTGGGCAGTTTTTTTCCCAGGTTAAAGCAAAGGGAGCACTTGTAAGAGCTAGGTTCTCCATGATCAAGGAGATGAATGCTTCTAGCTCCTCCTTCTTTGGTTTGGAAAGACAGAGCGGTGAAGCTAAGGATATTGTCTACGGCTGTCTGATGGGGGGGTGACCTCTGTGGTGGGGGAGATGTGGCTGTCTGATGGGAGGGTGACCTCTGTGGTGGGGGAGATGATCTGGACTGAATAGTACACGAGGAACAGACATATTGAGTACCGGGACCCTCAATCACGGACAGCTTGTTCTTAATCAGGGACATGTTGGACTTGTTGAGAGGTTCTAATGTGAACTTTGGACTGGTCTCTCTAGATCAAGAGAAGGCTTTTGATAGAGTGGGCCATGAGTGTCTGTTAAATGTGATGTCTTTATTTGGGTTTGAGTAAAGGAAGAGCGTCATGTCTGGTCAAGGTGGGATTAGGGCTCAGTAGGCCACTCAGGGTGGGGCGGGGCATTAGACACAGACATCAACAACTTTTACAGAAGCACAATTGAGAGCATCCTGACGGGCTATATCCCCACCTGGTATGACAACTGCACCGCCCGTAACCGCAGAGCTCTCCAGAGGGTGGTGCGGTCTGCACAACGCATCACCGGGAGCACACTGCCTGCCTTCCAGGACACCTACAGCACCCGATGTCACAGGAAGGCCAAGAAGATGATCGCGGACAACAACCACCGAGCCACTGCCTGTTCACCCCGCTATCATCCAGAAGGCGAGGTCAGTACAGGTGCATCAAAGCTGGGACCGAGAGACTGAAAAACAGCGTCTATCTCAAGGCCATCAGACTGTTAAACAGCCATCACTAACACAGAGAGGCTGCTGCCTACATACAGACTAGAAATCATTGGCCACTTTAATAAATGAAACACTAGTCACTTTAATAATGCCAATTCAATAATGTTTACATATCTTGCATTACTCATCTCATGTTTATATACTGTATTTTATACCATCTATTGCATCTTGCCTATGCCGCTATGTCATTGCTCATCCATCTATTTATATGGAAATCTTCTAATTCCATCCCTTTACTTAGATTTGTGTGTATTAGGTAAATGTTGTGGAATAATTTGAATACTTGTTAGATATTACTGCACTGTTGGGAACTAGAAGCACAAGCATTTCACTACACTCGTATTAACATCTGCTAACCATGTGTATGTGACCAATACAATTTGATTTGATTTGATTTTGGATGCCCTCTTTAGGGGCAGTTATATACGCTAGCCATTGAGCCTTTTTTTGGGCCTCCTACGCAGGAGAATGCAGGGAGGGTGTTGACAGGCATAGCGGTGTCGGAGTATGCAGATTACGTTTCTGTGATGGTCAGAGATGATCAGGATATGCAGGCACTAGAGACTAGTCTGAAGGTGTACGAGGGAGCTAAGGTGAACTGGGGAAGGGGAGAAAAGCTCTTATGTGGGGCATGGAGGGATATCCCCCACCCCCCTCTGCTTCCAGGGGCCATCACTAGCTGAGGGCGGAAGTGTTGTACATGTCCATACACGAAGGAGGACAGGGCCTTGTGGAACTGGAGAGCAAGGTGGCTGCTTTCCGACTAAAGACGACGGAGAGACTGCTGTACCATGCTGATGTTGGCTGCAGGGAGCCAGTATGCTGGTGGTTTAGGGACTGGCAAATGTTCCTCATGAAGCTGGAGAGGCTGAGTACAGCAGGATTCTCAGATTTTTACTCTGCGGTATTAAGGTCCACACGAGAAGGGGTGTGGAACCTGAGCTGTGGGTGTGGGAGGAGCCTATCTTGTACAATCCAGCCATTCCTTTGAGATCGGTTCAGTAGGCCACCCTGCAGAGGCAACTGATAGCAGTGGGTTTACTAAGGCTGGGTGACCTGCGACTGCTGGGAGAGGAGGGGTGGAAAACCCTGGAAGTCCTGGCACAACAAACAGGAATAACATCTGATGGAGAGATTCCTGGAGGAGGTCCAGGAGGCACTGTCTGAGCCGGTAAGGGGGGGTGTTTGAGCGGCCAAAGGGGGAGGGGCCACCAATGTTTCCGCCACTGCAGGTGACGGCAGAGACTGGGGACTGGGAAGGGGGTCTGGGGGACTTGTTGAATTTTAACACTCCGAGCCTGGGGGAGTTTGAGGGGATGGGAGGTTAAGCCCTCTACAACCTCTGCATTAAGGTGAGGAACATTAGGAGCCTAACAGGAGTGAAGACACATCAGTGGCAGGGTGTATGTGGGGCGGAGAGTATGGTGGGTTTTAGATGGAGCGGGCTCCTCAAACCCCCAGTACCAAAGAGGTCAGGGACCTCCAGTGGAGGGTTCTACATGGAGCCCTGGCCACTAACAGCTGGTTGGTACGGGTTCAACCGGGAGTCGAGCAGGGGTGTCTTTTCTGTGTCATGAGAGAAACTGTGATTCATGTGTTTTCTGTGTGCGCCAGGTTAATATTAATGGATTGAGTGGATGTGGAATGTCTGTGTGAGAGGTTGGGGGTGCAGTTTACTGTTGGGTTGTTTATAAATGGGGTACAGGTATTCAAATAAGTAGAAGGTCAAATGTGTGTTGTTGAATTTTCTGTTTGCTCAGGCAACGTTGTCTATTTGTCTAACAAGGAGGAACGGGGTCAAAGGTTGGGGGATAACAGACCCTTTACTGTTGTTTAAATGGGATGGTCTCTGTGCTCCTTAGGTTGGAATATGAGTTGTATAAAATGATCAAAAGCGTGGCAATGTTTCAGGAGATGTGATGTGTTGGCGGGGCTGTCTGTATAGCTGGGGAAGATAGGTTGGATACACAGTTGTAGAAGTGTTGACATTTTTGGTTATTGTGACGTGTTGTTTTGTAACGTGGTGTAGAGGCCAAGGCTAGTATGGTATACAAGTACTGCAGGACAGGATATATTTTGTTTGTTTTTGTTTAAAGGGTGGAGGGGGGTGAGGTTTTAATGAAATGAGAATGTTTCACTAAAGAAAGACAAAAAGTCAGTCTCCCTCTCCTCTCTCTCTCTGTCTCCCATCTCTCGCTCTGTCTCCCATCTCTCGCTATCTATCTAGCTCTGTCTTCCATCTCTTTCTCTCTCTCTCTCTCTCTCTCTCTCTCTCTCTCTCTCTCTCTCTAGCGCTCTCTCTCTAGCTCTCTCTCTCTCTCTCTCTCTCTAGCACTCTCTCCCCCCCTCTCTCCCATCTCTCTCTCTCTGTCGCCCATCTCTTTCCCTCTCTCTCTCTAGCTCGGTCTCGAGCGCTCTCTCTCTCTCTCTCTCTCTCTCTCTCTCTCTCTCTAGCGCTCTCTCTCTCTCTCTCTAGCTCTGTCTCTAGCGCTCTTTCTCTCTCTCTCTCTAGCACTCTCTCTCTCTCTCTCTCTCTCTCTAGCTCTCTCTCTAGCTCTGTCTCTAGCGCTCTCTCTCTCTCTAGCGCTCTCTCTCTCTCTCTCTCTCTCTCTCTCTCTCTCTCTCTCTCTCTCTCTCTCTCTAGCTCTGTCTCCCATCTCTCTCTATCTCTCTGTCTCCTGTATCTCTCTCTCCTTTTCTTCCCATTCTCCCACTCCCTCCACCCTTCGCTGACTGTAATGGGATGATCAGGGCCTGTTTAGAGTGTTGCAGTTACCCCGTCAGGAGGATGGTTTGTGCTGAGCTTAATGAGGCAGGGTGTTTTGTGGGAAACTAAAGATCTCTTTGTGTTTGTGTGAGTCCTGTAATTAGGCCCTGCCACAACACGGGCTGAGGAGAACTAAATGCCACAACACGGGCTGGAGAGAACTTACTGCCACAACAGGCTGGAGAGGTCTTACTGCCACAACAGGCTGGAGAGGTCTTACTGCCACAACAGGCTGGAGAGGTCTTACTGCCACAACAGGCTGGAGAGGTCTTACTGCCACAACAGGCTGTAGAGGTCTTACTGCCACAACAGGCTGGAGAGGTCTTACTGCCACACAACACGGGCTGGAGAGGTCTTACTGCCACACAACAGGCTGGAGAGGTCTTACTGCCACACAACAGGCTGTAGAGGTCTTACTGCCACAACACGGGCTGGAGAGGTCTTACTGCCACAACAGGCTGGAGAGGTCTTACTGCCACAACAGGCTGTAGAGGTCTTACTGCCACACAACAGGCTGTAGAGGTCTTACTGCCACAACACGGGCTGGAGAGGTCTTACTGCCACAACACGGGCTGGAGAGGTCTTACTGCCACAACAGGCTGGAGAGGTCTTACTGCCACAACACGGGCTGGAGAGGTCTTACTGCCACAACAGGCTGGAGAGGTCTTACTGCCACAACACGGGCTGGAGAGGTCTTACTGCCACAACACGGGCTGGAGAGGTCTTACTGCCACAACAGGCTGGAGAGGTCTTACTGCCACAACAGGCTGGAGAGGTCTTACTGCCACAACAGGCTGTAGAGGTCTTACTGCCACAACAGGCTGGAGAGGTCTTACTGCCACAACAGGCTGTAGAGGTCTTACTGCCACACAACAGACTGGAGAGGTCTTACTGCCACAACACGGGCTGGAGAGGTCTTATTGCCACAACAGGCTGGAGAGGTCTTACTGCCACAACAGGCTGGAGAGGTCTTACTGCCACAACAGGCTGGAGAGGTCTTACTGCCACAACACGGGCTGGAGAGGTCTTACTGCCACACAACAGACTGGAGAGGTCTTACTGCCACAACACGGGCTGGAGAGGTCTTACTGCCACACAACAGACTGGAGAGGTCTTACTGCCACAACAGGCTGGAGAGGTCTTACTGCCACAACAGGCTGGAGAGGTCTTACTGCCACAACAGGCTGGAGAGGTCTTACTGCCACACAACAGGCTGGAGAGGTCTTACTGCCACAACAGGCTGGAGAGGTCTTACTGCCACAACAGGCTGGAGAGGTCTTACTGCCACAACAACAGACTGGAGAGGTCTTACTGCCACACAACAGACTGGAGAGGTCTTACTGCCACAACAGGCTGGAGAGGTCTTACTGCCACAACAGGCTGGAGAGGTCTTACTGCCACACAACAGGCTGGAGAGGTCTTACTGCCACAACACAGACTGGAGAGGTCTTACTGCCACAACAGGCTGTAGAGGTCTTACTGCCACAACAGGCTGGAGAGGTTTTACTGCCACAACAGACTGTAGAGGTCTTACTGCCACAACAGGCTGGAGAGGTCTTACTGCCAAAACACAGGCTGGAGAGGTCTTACTGCCACAACACAGGCTGGAGAGGTCTTACTGCCAAAACACAGGCTGGAGAGGTCTTACTGCCACAACACAGGCTGGAGAGGTCTTACTGCCACAACAGGCTGGAGAGGTCTTACTGCCAAAACAGGCTGGAGAGGCCCTAGAGTGATGTCACCCCTGTCATGTCACCTGCTGTTCTGTCACCGAGACACCGAGTCACTCTACGCTGAAGAGAGAGCCTAGAGTCTTAGCTGTTAGTGGAATAATTCCTCTCTCGCTCTCTGTCTCTGTCTCGCTCTCTGTCTCGCTCTCTGTCTCTGTCTCTGTCTGTCTGTCTCTCTCACTCTCTCTCTCTCTCTCTCTCTCTCTTCTTTCTCTCTCTCTCTCTTCCTCTCTCTCTCTCTCTTCTCTCTTCTTTCTCTCTCTCTCTTCTCTCTCTCTCTCGCTCTCTTCTCTCTTCTTTCTCTCTCTCTTCTCTCTCTCTCTCCCTCTCTCTTCTCTCTTCTTTCTCTCTCTCTCCTCTCTCTCCCTCTCTCTCCCTCTCTCTCTCTCTTTCTCTCTCTCTCTCTGTCTCTCTCTCTCTCTCTCCTAGTGAAGAGACCATATCACTGAGAAGTGAAGAAGAGACCATTTCACTGACTAGTGAAGAAGAGACCACATCAAATCAAATCAAATCAAATCAAATGTATTTATATAGCCCTTCGTACATCAGCTGATATCTCAAAGTGCTGTACAGAAACCCAGCCTAAAACCCCAAACAGCAAACAATGCAGGTGTAAAAGCACAGTGGCTAGGAAAAACTCCCTAGAAAGGCCAAAACCTAGGAAGAAACCTAGAGAGGAACCAGGCTATGTGGGGTGGCCAGTCCTCTTCTGGCTGTGCCGGGTAGAGATTATAACAGAACATGACCAAGATGTTCAAATGTTCATAAATGACCAGCATGGTCGAATAATAATAAGGCAGAACAGTTGAAACTGGAGCAGCAGCACAGTCAGGTGGACTGGGGACAGCAAGGAGTCATCATGTCAGGTAGTCCTGGGGCACGGTCCTAGGGCTCAGGTCCTCCGAGAGAGAGAGAAAGAAAGAGAGAATTAGAGAGAGCATATGTGGGGTGGCCAGTCCTCTTCTGGCTGTGCCGGGTGAAGATTATAACAGAACGTGGCCAAGATGTTCAAATGTTCATAAATGACCAGCATGGTTGAATAATAGTAAGGCAGAACAGTTGAAACTGGAGCAGCAGCATGGCCAGGTGGACTGGGGACAGCAAGGAGTCATCATGTCAGGTAGTCCTGGAACATGGTCCTAGGGCCCAGGCCAGTTGAAACTGGAGCAGCAGCATGGCCAGGTGGACTGGGGACAGCAAGGAGTCATCATGTCAGGTAGTCCTGGGGCATGGTCCTAGGGCTCAGGTCCTCCGAGAGAGAGAAAGAAAGAGAGAAGGAGAGAATTAGAGAACGCACACTTAGATTCACACAGGACACCGAATAGGACAGGAGAAGTACTCCAGATATAACAAACTGACCCTAGCCCCCGACACATAAACTAATGCAGCATAAATACTGGAGGCTGAGACAGGAGGGGTCAGGAGACACTGTGGCCCCATCCGAGGACACCCCGGACAGGGCCAAACAGGAAGGATATAACCCCACCCACTTTGCCAAAGCACAGCCCCCACACCACTAGAGGGATATCTTCAACCACCAACTTACCATCCTGAGACAAGGCCGAGTATAGCCCACAAAGATCTCCGCCACGGCACAACCCAAGGGGGGCGCCAACCCAGACAGGCCGACCACAACAGTGAATCAACCCACCCAGGTGACGCACCCCCCCAGGGACGGCATGAGAGAACCCCAGTAAGCCAGTGACTCAGCCCCGTAACAGGGTAGAGGCAGAGAATCCCAGTGGAAAGAGGGGAATCGGCCAGGCAGAGACAGCAAGGGCGGTTCGTTGCTCCAGAGCCTTTCCGTTCACCTTCCCACTCCTGGGCCAGACTACACTCAATCATATGACCCACTGAAGAGATGAGTCTTCAGTAAAGACTTAAAGGTTGAGACCGAGTTTGCGTCTCTGACATGGGTAGGCAGACCGTTCCATAAAAATGGAGCTCTATAGGAGAAAGCCCTGCCTCCAGCTGTTTGCTTAGAAATTCTAGGGACAATTAGGAGGCCTGCGTCTTGTGACCGTAGCGTACGTGTAGGTATGTACGGCAGGACCAAATCAGAGAGATAGGTAGGAGCAAGCCCATGTAATGCTTTGTAGGTTAGCAGTAAAACCTTGAAATCAGCCCTTGCTTTGACAGGAAGCCAGTGTAGAGAGGCTAGCACTGGAGTAATATGATCAAATTTTTTGGTTCTAGTCAGGATTCTAGCAGCCGTATTCAGCACTAACTGAAGTTTATTTAGTGCTTTATCCGGGTAGCCGGAAAATAGAGCATTGCAGTAGTCTAACCTAGAAGTGACAAAAGCATGGATTAATTTTTCTGCATCATTTTTGGACAGAAAGTTTCTGATTTTTGCAATGTTACGTAGATGGAAAAAAGCTGTCCTCGAAATGGTCTTGATATGTTCTTCAAAAGAGAGATCAGGGTCCAGAGTAACGCTTCACATCACCCATAGCTTTGGATGGTGACCCAGGTTTTCCGTATAAATGGCACATATGCTGGTTATTCTGTTTACCCCATGAGTTAATTCCTATACCAAGTATGGATATGTATAACTTTTCAAGTCTAAACAACAGCTTTTTTGAGACTTTTGATTCAGGTTCAGGTGTTGCAAAAATGTCTGTTATACTGCCATTGTTCCATATCATACTCTTTCCCAAAGGCAACTTTTCTTATTGTTAAAGAATTTCATTTCATGCCCTTTTTTTAAATATTTTCAGATTGCTATGAGTTAGCCGTGGCTCTGTCCTTCTGGACAGATCGCTATGAGTTAGCCGTGGCTCTGTCCTTCTGGACAGATCGCTATGAGTTAGCCGTGGCTCTGTCCTTCTGGACAGATCGCTATGAGTTAGCCGTGGCTCTGTCCTTCTGGACAGATCGCTATGAGTTAGCCGTGGCTCTGTCCTTCTGGACAGATCGCTATGAGTTAGCCGTGGCTCTGTCCTTCTGGACAGATCGCTATGAGTTAGCCGTGGCTCTGTCCTTCTGGACAGATCGCTATGAGTTAGCCGTGGCGCTGTCCTTCTGGACAGATCGCTATGAGTTAGCCGTGGCTCTGTCCTTCTGGACAGATCGCTATGAGTTAGCCATGGCTCTGTCCTTCTGGACAGATCGCTATGAGTTAGCCGTGGCTCTGTCCTTCTGGACAGATCGCTATGAGTTAGCCGTGGCTCTGTCCTTCTGGACAGATCGCTATGAGTTAGCCGTGGCTCTGTCCTTCAGCACAGATCGCTATGAGTTAGCCGTGGCTCTGTCCTTCTGGACAGATCGCTATGAGTTAGCCGTGGCGCTGTCCTTCTGGACAGATCGCTATGAGTTAGCCGTGGCTCTGTCCTTCTGGACAGATCGCTATGAGTTAGCCGTGGCTCTGTCCTTCTGGACAGATCGCTATGAGTTAGCCGTGGCGCTGTCCTTCTGGACAGATCGCTATGAGTTAGCCGTGGCTCTGTCCTTCTGGACAGATCGCTATGAGTTAGCCGTGGCTCTGTCCTTCAGCACAGATCGCTATGAGTTAGCCGTGGCTCTGTCCTTCTGGACAGATCGCTATGAGTTAGCCGTGGCTCTGTCCTTCTGGACAGATCGCTATGAGTTAGCCGTGGCTCTGTCCTTCTGGACAGATCGCTATGAGTTAGCCGTGGCGCTGTCCTTCTGGACAGATCGCTATGAGTTAGCCGTGGCGCTGTCCTTCTGGACAGATCGCTATGAGTTAGCCGTGGCGCTGTCCTTCTGGACAGATCGCTATGAGTTAGCCGTGGCTCTGTCCTTCTGGACAGATCGCTATGAGTTAGCCGTGGCTCTGTCCTTCTGGACAGATCGCTATGAGTTAGCCGTGGCTCTGTCCTTCTGGACAGATCGCTATGAGTTAGCCGTGGCTCTGTCCTTCTGGACAGATCGCTATGAGTTAGCCGTGGCTCTGTCCTTCTGGACAGATCGCTATGAGTTAGCCGTGGCTCTGTCCTTCTGGACAGATCGCTATGAGTTAGCCATGGCTCTGTCCTTCTGGACAGATCGCTATGAGTTAGCCGTGGCTCTGTCCTTCTGGACAGATCGCTATGAGTTAGCCGTGGCTCTGTCCTTCTGGACAGATCGCTATGAGTTAGCCGTGGCGCTGTCCTTCTGGACAGATCGCTATGAGTTAGCCGTGGCTCTGTCCTTCTGGACAGATCGCTATGAGTTAGCCATGGCTCTGTCCTTCTGGACAGATCGCTATGAGTTAGCCGTGGCTCTGTCCTTCTGGACAGATCGCTATGAGTTAGCCGTGGCTCTGTCCTTCTGGACAGATCGCTATGAGTTAGCCGTGGCTCTGTCCTTCAGCACAGATCGCTATGAGTTAGCCGTGGCTCTGTCCTTCTGGACAGATCGCTATGAGTTAGCCGTGGCGCTGTCCTTCTGGACAGATCGCTATGAGTTAGCCGTGGCTCTGTCCTTCTGGACAGATCGCTATGAGTTAGCCGTGGCTCTGTCCTTCTGGACAGATCGCTATGAGTTAGCCGTGGCGCTGTCCTTCTGGACAGATCGCTATGAGTTAGCCGTGGCGCTGTCCTTCTGGACAGATCGCTATGAGTTAGCCGTGGCTCTGTCCTTCTGGACAGATCGCTATGAGTTAGCCGTGGCTCTGTCCTTCTGGACAGATCGCTATGAGTTAGCCGTGGCGCTGTCCTTCTGGACAGATCGCTATGAGTTAGCCGTGGCTCTGTCCTTCTGGACAGATCGCTATGAGTTAGCCGTGGCTCTGTCCTTCTGGACAGATCGCTATGAGTTAGCCGTGGCGCTGTCCTTCTGGACAGATCGCTATGAGTTAGCCGTGGCTCTGTCCTTCTGGACAGATCGCTATGAGTTAGCCGTGGCTCTGTCCTTCTGGACAGATCGCTATGAGTTAGCCGTGGCTCTGTCCTTCTGGACAGATCGCTATGAGTTAGCCGTGGCTCTGTCTGTTATTAAACTGTGTATTTGAGTGCGTGCGTGCATGTGTGAATTATTGTGTGTGTGTGTGTGTATGTGTGTGTGTGTTTCTGGAGGCATGTGTGGGTGGGCTACTCATATGACTCAGGGCCCTTGGTCATATTGTGCATCATAACTCTAAGAAATGTTTGTTTATTTCCGAACGAGAAATAGGCCCGGGAAAATCCCTGGATGCTCGTTGCTCAAGTTGCCGCGTCCTAGCGGGCTGATCTGTCATCGAAATTATCAAAACACATTTCACAATGCAATTACTGGTGGAGGCCTAGTGCTAATGTGCACTATCAGTCAGTTGCTGCTATATCAGGTAAAACAGGAGTCAGGATGTCGTTGGAATAGGCCTGTGTTCCACCCACTCACTTTCCATTTGATCTCCTAAATTGATCTCCAGATCCTGATATGATCTCCTCCCGAAAGGACGTTTTTGTTCACAACCCCACTCCATATAAAATAGAGTACGTAAATGCTGCAGTAACTTCATTTGAAACGTCTGAAATGAAGTGTTGCAATGAAATCTTGTTGTCTTGGATTACCCAGGGATCCCTCTTCGTAGGTAGTTATTCCTGCCTTGGTTGTCCTCACTTTCTTTCCACTCTCTCTCTCTCTTTATCTCTGTCAAACTCTCTGCTTGTAGCATACATTTTCCGGTCAAGGTTTTGAATAGAAATCTCAACATTCAAACCACACTGACACAGGGGCACAGAGAAGTAATTGGAGAAAGTGAGCTTTGACAATGTAAACATATGTTTCCCATGCCATTGAGAGAGAGAGAGAGAGAAAGAGAGGGAGAAAGAGAGAGAGAACGACCTTCAGACAGACATTTTATTTTTTGTCATTCTTTAAAGATACATCCTCATTTCATTATAACCTCTCCCACTTAAAAAAAAACAATATCCCCTGTGCTGCATTCTCACATTGGCCTCGACCCCACGATACAAAACAACATCTCAATAACCAAACTTCCACAACCATATTTATTATACTAGGCAAGTTAGTTATGGGCACGGAACACTGCGTTAACTGCCTTGTTCAGGGGCAGAACAGCAGATGATTTTTAGCTTGTTAGCTCAGGGATTTGACCTAGCAACCTTTCGGTTACTGGCCCAACGTTCTAAACGCTAGGCTACCTGCCATCCCCATATATCCAGCCAGTCCTCTTCCCCGACACACCACATCTCCTGAAACATCTCCTCACTTTTGACCATATGATAGAACTCATATTCCAACCTAAGCAGCACAGAGACCATCCAATTAAAAAATAGTAAAGGGTCTGTTATCCCCCAACCTTTGACCCTGGAGCACACAGAAAACACATGAATCATAGTTTCTCTCATAACACAGAAAAGACACCCCTGCCCGACTCCCGGTTCAACCCGTACCAACCAGCTGTTAGTGGCCAGGGCTCCATGTAGAACCCTCCACTGGAGGTCTCCTGACCTCTTTGGTACTGGGGGTTTGAGGAGCCCCCTCCATCTAAAACCCACCATACTCTCCACCCCACATACCCACTGCCACTGATGTCCCTTCACTCCTGTTAGGCTCCTAATGTTCCTCACCTTAATGCAGAGGTTGTAGAGGGCTTAACCTCCCATCCCCTCAAACTCCCCAGGCTCGGAGTGTTAAAGTCCAACAAGTCCTCCAGACCCCTTCCCAGTCCCCAGTCTCTGCCGTCAACGGCAGTGGCAGAAACATCGGTGGCCCCTCCCCCTTTGGCCGCACAGACACCCCCCTTACCGGCAGAGACAGTGCCTCCTGGACCTCCTCCAGGAATCTCTCCATCAGTCTACGTTAGTCCTGTTTTCTTGTGCCAGGACTTCCGGGGTTTTCCCACCCCTCCTCTTTTTTCCTTTTTTCCTCCCAGCAGTCACAGGTCATCCAGCCATTGTAAACCCCCAGCCATCAGTCGCATCTGCAGGGTGGCCGACTGAACCGATCTCAAAGGAATGGCTGGATTGTGGAAGATAGGCTCTTCTACAACCCACAGCCCAGGTTCCACACACCCTTCTTGTGTGGGCTTCAGCAGCTGCCAGAGCCTTAGCACCGCAGAGTAGAAAATCTGAGAATCCTGCTGTACCCAGCCTCATGAGGAACAGCTGCCGGTCCAACCCTAATCCGCCAGCTCTCCTCAGCAGCGCGCATGACTGGTTCCCTCCAGGATCACACAGTTCTGCCCTACATATCTCAGTATAAAACTTCACCGTCCGCTTCCGTATCTCCCCCACCCCAGAGGTCACCCGCCCATCAGACAGCCGTAGACAATACATGCCCTTGGCTTCACCGCTCTGTCTTTCCATGCCAAAGAAGAAGGAGCTGGAAGCATCCATCTCCTTGATCATGGAGAACCTAGCTCTTACAAATGTTGCTTTTGCTTTAATCTAGAAAAAACTGCCCAGGTCAATATGTAATTCAAATAAATTAATCTGGAGGACTACATTGATTCCTGGACATGTTAAACCGAGTCGGGCTGCACTCACCCTAGCCCAAAAGACCTTCACCCATGTATACTGTCTTGTGGTGAGATGTCAAGTTCTCCAAACATCCACTTGCTCAAATGGTTTAATAATGTCCCTTAAAACTTCCTACGGCTGAAATCCCGTTAACGGGATCAATTTGACAACAGCCAGTAAAAGTGCAGGGCGCCAAATTCAAAACAACAGAAATCTCATAATTAAAATTCCTCAAACATAGAAGTATTTTACACCATTTTAAAGATAAACTTGTTGTTGTCCCACCACAGTGTCCGATTTCAAAAAGGCTTTACGACGAAAGCATGCCATTACATAACATTACATTAAAAAACGAGAGAGGAGTCACAAAAAGCGGAAATAGAGAGAGAATTAATCACTAACCTTTGATGATCTTCATCAGATGGCACTCATAGGACTTCATGTTAGACAACATATGTATGTTTTGTTCGTTAAAGTTCATATTTATATCCAAAAATCTCAGTTTACATTGGCATGTTATGTTCAGTAATCTTTTGCTTCCAAAACATCTGGTGATTTTGCAGAGAGCCACATCAATCTACAAAAATGTTGATGAAAATACAAGTGCTATGCATGGAATTAAAGATATACTTCTCCTTAACCTCTTAAGTCGACCCTCTACTTTTTTGAACATTCTGTTAAAAATCGTGCAACATTTCAGCGCCCTGCTACTCATGCCAGGAATATAGTATATGCATTTGCTTAGTCTGTGTGGATAGAAAACACTCAGACGTTTAAAAAACTGGTTAAATCACTGCTGTGGCTTTACCAGAACGGCATTTACATCGAAAAGCACAGGAAAAACTGATCACTGAAAATGGGAAAATATATCCATGCGCTACTTGAACCCATTGATAAACGTGAACCACAATTAATTGACTGAGGTTGCAGTACCTACAGCTTCCACACGGTGTCTAGAGTCTTGTCATTTCCCTTCGAGTTTTTTCTTGGTCAAACACATGCAGGACACCGTACCTCCTCCGGTCTAGGACCGGATATTTTCGTTGAGTTTCTAGCCGGACATTTTTCCAGACGGACAGCTAATGATCTTTACATCGCCTCCTGATGAATTTTATCGCTTATTAACGTTTACTAATACCTAAAGTTGCATTACAAACGTATTTCGAAGTGTTTTGTGAAAGTTTATCGTCGACTTTTTGAATTTAAAAAAATGACGTTACGTTTTGAAACGATGTTTTTTTCGTTTATCACACAGTCTACATATAACGATATCTAGGCTTTATATGGACCGATTTAATCGAAATAAAGACCCAAATAGTGTTTATGGGACATCTAGGAGTGCCAACAAAGAAGATGGTGAAAGGTAATGAATGTTTTCTATTTTATTGTGCGGTTTGTGTAACGCCGAAATGCTAATTATTTTGTTTACGTCCCCTGTGGGTCTTTTGGGGTGTTGCATGCTATCAGATAATAGCTTCTCATGCTTTCGCCGAAAAGCATTTTAAAAATCTGACTTGTTGCCTGGATTCACAACGAGTGTAGCTTTAATTCGATACCCTGCATGTGTATTTTAATGAACTTTTGAGTTTTAACTAATACTATTAGCATTTAGCGTAGCGCATTTGCATTTCCAGAGCTCTAGTTGGGACGCAAGCGTCCCGAGTAGAAGCAACAGGTTAATGCAACCGCCGTGTGACACGCCTTGGTCATAGTGTTTTGTGTTTTCGTTATGTATTTGGTCAGGCCAGGGTGTGACATGGGTTTATGTGTTGTGTTTCGTATTGGGGTTTTATAGGATTTGGGATTGCGAATGATTAGGGGTGTGTCTAGTTAGGCTTGGCTGCCTGAGGCGGTTCTCAATCAGAGTCAGGTGATTCTCGGATTGGGAACCGTATTTAGGTAGCCTGGGTTTCACTTTGTATTTCGTGGGTGATTGTTCCTGTCTCTGTGTAGTTTCACCAGATAGGCTGTAATTAGGTTTCACGTTCCGTTTGTTGTTTTGTATTTGTATAGTTATTTCATGTATCGCGATTCATTCATTAAAGACATGAGTAACCACCACGCTGCATTTCGGTCCTCTCTTTCTACAAACGAAGAATGCCGTTACACTGTGTCAGATTTCTAAAAAGCTTTACAGCGAAAGCACACCATGGAATAATCTGAGTACAGCACTCAAAGACCAAAACAAGCCATACAGATACCCGCCATGTTGTGTAGTCAGTAAAAGTCAGAAATAGGATTATAAAATTGTACTTACCTTTGATGATCTTCTTCGGAATGCACTCCCAGGAATCCAAGTTCCACAATAAATGTTTGTTTAGTTTGATAAAGTCCATCATTTATGTCCAAATACGCCCTTTATGTTCGCGTGTTTAGTTCACAAATCCAAATTCACAAGGCGCGAGCACTAGGTCCAGAAAAAAAGTCAAAATAGTTATATTACAGTTCGTAGAAACATGTCAAACGATGTATATAATCAATCTTTAGGATGTTTTTACAATAAATCTTCAATAATGGTCCAACCGGACTTTCCTTTGTCTTTAGAAATGAATGTGAACGCAGCTCGCTCTCACGGCCGCGCAAGACTGGGCTCATGGCATTCTGCCAGACACCTGTTTCAAACAGCTCTTATTCGCTCCCCCTTCACAGTAGAAGCCTGAAACAAGGTTCTAAAGACTGTCGACATCTAGTGGAAGCATTAGGAAGTGCAATCGGACCAAATTTTACACTGTATATTGGACAGGCAAAGACTTGAAAAACTGCAAACCTTCTTGGTTGGATTTTTTTCTCAGGTTTTTTCCTGCCATATGAGTTATGTTATACTCACAGAGATCATTCAAACATTTTTAGAAACGTCAGAGTGTTTTCTATCCAAATCATAATAATATGCATATCTTAGCTTCTGGGCCTGAGTAGCAGGCAGCTTACTCTGGGCACCTTATTCCACCAAGCTACTCAATACTGCCCCCCAGCCATAAGAAGTTAACACCCCCACTGAGCCTGAATGAGGCTCCTCCCATTAATTTTTTTCATAAAAAATCCATTGTGCCAGTCCCCACCGACCACCTGCATCTCCTCAGGTGCTACCTGTGAGAGTTCCCGTCTAAAAGTCCCCTCTCTCTCCCTGTGTTAGGCGCATGCACGTTTATAAAGATAAAACCGCTGTTATTAATTTCTGCTTTTACCACAAGCAGTCTACCCAACACACCTCCTTTAAGGAGCACATTTTTACGGCAAGACCCGATGCACAAAAAACTAACAGAACTGCCACCCATGCACTAACATTTGTTCCATGGCTCAGCACACTTGCCCCTTTACACCAGAGCCCCCAATCAACTTCATTCAGCACATCACTATGCGTCTCCTGCAGAAACAACACCTGTACTTTTTTTGTTACCCATCACACTCCTTTTTCCCGGATCTCTGGCACCATTCATATTAAGTGAGTCTAAATAAGAGGTGGGAGAAAAGCCAGCAAAGAAGGAGACCAATAGCAAAGCTCAAATATCCACAGTGCCCTAAAAAAACTATTCATCTTAACATCATCTGAAAGTAGACCTTGACACACTGTTGTGACCCACTTCCTCAACCTTAAACATTTCCTGAGCGAGAGGACGCTATGCCCCTCCATGTTCGTAGTGTGTTGTACTGATCTTCAAACTTTTCCGGTTCGCAAAAAAAACCTTAAAGATTAACCTCTCATTCACCTCTCAACTACAAAACACTCCCAGCATGCACTGAGAGAGGGAGAGAGAGAGATGGGGGGGGGGGTTGAGATGAAGGCTCTGCAGTGGATGAAACAGAGGTTGTCGTAAGCATGTGGCTTCAGGAAAAATCTAAATCACAGAGAATCTTGTTACTGCACAGGACATATGTTACAGCACAGTAAATATGTAACAGCACAGTGAGTATTTTACAGCACAGTGAGTATTTTACAGCACAGTGAGTATTTTACAGCACAGTGAGTATTTTACAGCACAGTGAGTATTTTACAGCACAGTGAGTATTTTACAGCACAGTGAGTATTTTACAGCACAGTGAGTATTTTACAGCACAGTGAGTATTTTACAGCACAGTGAGTATTTTACAGCACAGTGAGTATTTTACAGCATAGGAAATATGTTATGGAAAAAATACTGGATTTGAGAAAGCAATTGACTCTTTGGCCAAACTGATATTCTAATGGAGGCTAACTCGATTTAGACTCCATGCAAATTGGAATGACACCGAAAGAGATGCTTCAAATTTCTCAACCAGAAACACACATCTACCGGTTCCTCCTTGAGACACACAGTCTGTCTCCTGGGGTCGCTCTGTGTTGGTCCCCGATCGGTAGAATGGCGGTTTCAAATACTGTACACGAGACGCCGTACACAGCAGCAGTTCGCTTCAAGTGAAACGACGTTGAAAAAAAGGGGTAACTCCTTTTCATACAGTGTCACACGAGACATAATAAATGAACATAACTGACATGAAGTGAGCTCCTCAATGCTATAAGGTTACTGCGTACACATGCTAACGTAAGCTGTCCCAGTTCTCCGGGCCATGGGATAGGCGCTACTGATGAGTGAGCTAGAGGTCCCCGGACCAGAGCACAAAGGCCTTATTTCTGAATGAAATTAGAGTCTTGAAGAAACCATCTGGTAACATGGACACTGGGCAAAGAGGGAGCAGATCTTCTGATGAAAAATGCCAATAATGTGGCCCCTTCAGGTCTTTTGGCAGGAACAGGCAAACTCGATACACTGCTTCCCCAATGCTGTCTCCCTCCGTCTCTTTCTCTCTCACTCTACTTCCCTCTCTCTCTATCCGTCTCTTCGTCATGTGGATGCAGACTGCAGAAGGACGAGAGGGTGGGCTGAAAAGTGATACGCTAGGTGTCTGCCAGTGGTGGAGCTGTCTGGCTAGCTTGTTTTTCACTTTGAGGTGTCGAACAAAGAGTGGCTTGGTAAAGGAACTATAGGACAAGCTGTAATTCTATCTACCCCCCCACCCCAGCAACATCTCCCAGTCCACCCTGGCAGGCCCTGCCAATCCTTTCCTCACCGGCAGAGCCTTTGCTGAAACGAGGAAACAAAACAAGAAGATGACACGTTCCCACTCTTTACAAATTGGTTTCTTGTGTGCTTTCCCCCTTTTCGTCTTTGCTCTCTCCCCGTGGGTTGAGGAAAGAGTGATAGGGCGGGCAAATGAGTGAGAGGTGGAGAAAGGGTTCGGGAGGGAGGGTGGGTGGAGTGGCGTCTTGGACAGAATCTCATCTTCTTTTGTGCTCTTGTCTGGCAGCTGGTGTTGGGGGTTTTGGCCCGTACATCATCTCATTACTCTTCTTCACTTTAAACAATACCATCAGCCGGGGTAATAACTGCAGGCTTCCAGTACATTTCATCAGGGACAAAAACTGGGGTAATAACTGCAGGCTATCTGCCGGGGTAATAACTGCAGGCTTCCAGTACATTTCATCAGGGACAAAAACTGGGGTAATAACTGTGGGCTATCAGCCGGGGTAATAACTGTGGGCTATCAGCAGGGGTAATAACTGCAGGCTATCAGCAGGGGTAATAACTGTGGGCCTCTAGTATTTCATCACGGACATCAGCTGGGGTAATAACTGCAGGCTTCCAGTACATTTCACGAGGGACATAAACTGGGGTAATAACTGTGGGCTATCAGCCGGGGAAATAACTGCAGGCTATCAGCCGGGGTAATAACTGCAGGCTATTAGCCGGGGTAATAACTACAGGCTATCAGCCGGGGTAATAACTGCAGGATTCCAGCTGGTGTAATAACTGCAGGCTATCAGCCGGGGTAATAACTGCAGGCTTCCAGTACATTTCATCAGGGACAAGAACTGGGGTAATAACTGTGGGCTATCAGCTGGGGAAATAACTGCAGGCTATCAGCCGGGGAAATAACTGCAGGCTATCAGCCGGGGTAATAACTGCAGGCTATCAGCCGGGGTAATAACTGCAGGCTATCAGCCGGGGTAATAACTGCAGGATTCCAGCTGGTGTAATAACTGCAGGCTATCAGCAGGGGCAATAACTGCAGGCTATCAGCTGGGGTAATAACTGCAGGCATTCAGCTGGGGTAATAACTGCAGGCTATCAGCCGGGGTAATAACTGCGGGATATCAGCCGGGGTAATAACTGCAGGCTATCAGCCGGGGTAATAACTGTGGGCTATCAGCCGGGGTAATAACTGCAGGCTATCAGCCGGGGTAATAACTGCAGGATATCAGCTGGGGTAATAACTGCAGGCTATCAGCAGGGGTAATAACTGCAGGCTATCAGCAGGGGTAATAACTGCAGGCTTTCAGCAGGGGTAATAACTGCAGGCTATCAGCTGGGGTAATAACTGCAGGCTATCAGCAGGGGTAATAACTGCAGGCTATCAGCTGGGGTAATAACTGCAGGCTATCAGCAGTGGTAATAACTGCAGGCTATCAGCAGGGGTAATAACTGCAGGCTATCAGCAGTGGTAATAACTGCAGGCTATCAGCTGGGGTAATAACTGCAGGCTATCAGCTGGGGTAATAACTGCAGGCTATCAGCAGGGGTAATAACTGCAGGCTATCAGCAGGGGTAATAACTGCAGGCTATCAGCTGGGGTAATAACTGCAGGCTATCAGCAGGGGTAATAACTGCAGGCTATTAGCCAAAGTAATAACTGCAGGCTATCAGCAGGGGTAATAACTGCAGGTTATCAGCTATTACTCCAGCTTCATATTAAAAGGAGGATACTTTCAACAGGAACATATTGACAATCCACCCAAAATGTAACATTTTAATCTGCAAAAAGAGAACGATCGGACTCTTAAACATAGAATGGGCCAATCTTAGTAGCTTGCTAGAAACCCAGTTTGGATTTAGATGCAGTTTTGGTACAATGGAGACTTTAAGAGAGATGTTCATAGCATGACGTGAAAAATAATTATCCTGGTGTTTCCCTCTCAACGGTTTCAAGTTTTCTATCAGAGTTAATAGTTGCAAGATCGCTCAACTTTTCCAGGATATGTGCACCACCATCCGCCCATTTAATCGGGAGATTTAAAGTTTGTTTCTGTCTGAGACCCAATCCATAATATAGAACACATATCATCGCTGGGTTTTAGTCCTGTGGAACTAGAGAAATTATCCAGGTCATCAATGAGGCCCTTCAAGGTTAAACATGGCTGACTCCTGAACCATCAGCATAAAACCTGAACCATCAGCATAAGACCTGAACCATCAGCATAAGACCTGAACCATCAGCATAAAACCTGAACCATCAGCATAAAACCTGAACCATCAGCATAAAACCTGAACTATCAGCATAAAACCTGAACCGTCATTATATAACCTGAACCATCAGCATATAACCTGAACCGTCAGCATAAAACCTGAACCATCAGCATAAAACCTGAACCGTCAGCATAAAACCTGAACCATCAGCATGAAACCTGAACCATCAGCCTAAAACCCAAACCATCAGCATAAAACCTGAACCATCAGCATAAAACCTGAACCATCAGCATAAAACCTGAACTATCAGCATAAAACCTGAACCATCAGCATAAGACCCGAACCATCAGCATAAATGTATACTTTTGTCTCTAATCCATTTTTTTTTTCTCTCCCCTTAATGTCATCACTAGATCTGATGTTTAAAGCAATTAAAAACCGTTCGATTTGCCATAATACATAGTTATGGTGACAGAAGGCAACCTGGTTTTATGCCTCTTGACATTTTCAAAGTCGTAAGAAATGTAAACAGTTATTTAATATTTTAAATAAACGATTGTTGTACATTACTTTTACCCATCTTACCCAAGTTGAAAAAAACTTGGGCACTTTAAAACATATTCTAGACATACTGTATGAAATAATTACACGGAGGGATATTAATTGATGATCTGAATGCATTCGATCCTCAATCAATACCTTTTTCACTTTAGGCATCATATAAAAGGATACCAGAAAACAATCAATCAGATAAGTTGAATTAAGCCTCCTCCTCGATCTTATGAGATCCGAGTACTTAAGCCTCCTCCAAGTATATCTTATGAGATCCGAGTACTTAAGCCTCCTCCAAGTATACCTTATGAGATCCGAGTACTTAAGCCTCCTCCAAGTATATCTTATGAGATCCGAGTACTTAAGCCTCCTCCAAGTATACCTTATGAGATCCGAGTACTTAAGCCTCCTCCAAGTATATCTTATGAGATCCGAGTACTTAAGCCTCCTCCAAGTATATCTTATGAGATCCGAGTACTTAAGCCTCCTCCAAGTATATCTTATGAGATCCGAGTACTTAAGCCTCCTCCAAGTATATCTTATGAGATCCTAAGCCTCCTCCAAGTATATCTTATGAGATCCGAGTACTTAAGCCTCCTCCAAGTATATCTTATGAGATCCGAGTACTTAAGCCTCCTCCAAGTATATCTTATGAGATCCGAGTACTTAAGCCTCCTCCAAGTATATCTTATGAGATCCGAGTACTTAAGCCTCCAGATATCCGTCAATTCTAGCGCGTCCGTAATATTCGTAATCTCTTTGAGCGCCAGAGGGTTGGTAATATGATTGCCTTTACAGTCCATTGGTGTCCTTAAAACTATGTTTTAGTCTCTCTGACTTTATAATACAGTTTGTATCTTGGAAACTAATTTGATTATTATATTATATTTAATAATAATATAGGTTTGAATCACTATTATTCAATCCATTTAGATTTTTGAGCTATAATTTTTAAATCACCAAGTAGTATATTCAAAATAATTCATATTCCCTGCGGATGAGTTTTAACAGATTGCACCTCAAGATCTAGATTTCTTTTTTTAGCAGGATCAGAGCACCTTTGAATTCCTTAGCCAACAACAGAAATAGATTTTAACATCCCCCCCCCCCCCCAAGCCACTTTGTCAGAATATATGGAATGAGTTTCCCACCCACACACCCACCTACACACCCACCCATACACCCATCCATACACCCACCTATACACTCACCTACTGTACACACCCACCCACCCATACACCCACCTACACTCCCACACACCCACCCACACACCCACCTACACACCCACTCACATACCTATCCATACACCCACCTTCACACCCACAGACCCCAGCTCAGTTGTTCTATCCCGGGACCCAATTCAAGATTAGACTTGCTATGTGAATCCGTTGTAGCTGTTTGAACACCATTATGGAGCAGGGATTATTTGATAAACCAATGTCTCTTCCTGGATGATGGAGTATCAGTATTGGATATCAGCCTTCCCCCCAACACACACACATGAGTCCCCCACGGAGACCTTTCTTCCCCGGGACACCTCTGTGCAGTCTGAGCATTATGAGTATGCTGTGCAACCAGGGCCTCAGTATTCTGCCTCCTCTCTGATTGTAACAATGGCGCCGGAGAAGAAGGCTGGCGTTTTACGTGTCCCCAACCGATTGTGTTTTTTTGTTTGTTTATTTATATTTTTGTAACTTAAAAAATATATATATTTTGTACATAATGTTGCTGCTACTGTCTCTTATGAATGTCTGGACATCAGGAATGCGATGTCTCACCACGGACTGACGGAATACTTTTTTCCTTTAACGTGTCTGACGAGATAAACGACGCGAACGATATACTGCTTTCTCGGGAACAGGCCCTGTGATTTGCGTGAAGAGAAGGCGGAGAAAAAGGGGCCAGAGGGCTGGCTACCTTCTGAGAATTTGTAGGCGATCGAATAAACCCCCACTTCCTTCCATTCTGCTAGCAAATGTGCAATCTTTGGAGAATAAAATAGATGACCTACACAGAACATTAAACTACCAACGGGACATTCAAAACTGTAATATCTTATGCTTCACGGCGTCGTGGCTGAATGACGACACCATCAACATACAGCTGGCTGGTTATATGCTGTACCTGCAGGAAAGAACAGCTTTGTCTATAAATAACAGCTGGTGCACAATATCTAAGGAGGTCTCGAGCTATTGCTCGCCTGAGGTAGAGTGTCTCATGATAAGCTGTTGACCACACTATCTACCTAGAGAGTTTTCATCTGCATTTTTAGTAGCTGTTTACATAACACCACAGACTGAGGCTGGCAGTAACGCAGCATTGAATGAGCTGTATTCCGCCATAAGCAAACAAGAAAATGCTCACCCAGAGGCGGCGCACCTAGTAGCCCGGGACTTTAATGCAGAGAAACTTCAATCAGTTTAAACTAATTTCTATCAACATGTTAAATGTGCAACCAGAGGGAAAAAATCTCTGGACCAACTTTACTCCACACACAGAGATGCATACAAAGCTCTCCCTCGCCCATTTTGGCAAATCTGAAAATAAATAATGTTTTGTCCTAACATGATGGAACGGTGCCCAACCTTACCTCCTCTAGACACCCTCCTGAGCGACCCACCCACTAATGAGACATCCTTACCCATTTAATAGGCTTGCTACACGTAGCCTACGTAGCAAAGACAGAAAGATGAACACGGTCAGGGACCCACTAAGTCTGAGCCTGCCTGGCAGGTCCAATCAAAGCCAAAGCCCTATATGGGTGAGCATAATATACAAGGAAATTCTCACAGCTGCTAATGCAGACCTTGATGACCTCATACCTAGCCGGTGGGATTTCTGGTGACGTACCCCCACCCAGGCAATGGCAGTGCTGGCAACACTGGCTGCAGTAGCCCATGTGTGGAGGGTATCACTCGGACTATCAAATAAAATCAAATTGTATTAGTCACATGTGCCGAATACAACCTTACAGTGAACTGTTTACTTACGAGCCCCTAACCAACGATGCAGTTTAAAAAAAATACAGATAAGAATAAGAGATAAAAGTAACAAGTACTTAAAGAGCTGCAGTAAAATAATAGTGAGACTATATACAGGGGGGAACCGGTACAGCATCAATGTTTAGGGGCACCGGTTAGTTTAGGTAATATGTACATGTAGGTAGAGTTATTATTGTGACTTATACATAGATGATGACAATGAAAATGGTATCCATTTGAATAGATGTTCAGGAGTCTTATGGCTTGTTGGTAGAATGCTGTTTAGAAGCCTCTTGGACCTAGACCTGGCGCTCCGGTACCGTTAGCCATGTGGTAACAGAGAGAACAGTCTATGACTAGGGTGGCTGGCGTCTTTGACAATTTGTAGGGCCTTCCTCTGACACCGCCTGGTATAGAGGTCCTGGATGGCAGGAAGATTGGCCACAGTGATATACTGTGCCATTAGCACTACCCTCTGTAGTGCCTTGCGGTCGGAGGCTGAGCAGTTGCCGTAACATGGAAGTGATGCAACCAATCAGGGTGCTCTTGATGTTGCAGCTGTAGAAACTTTTGAGGATCTGAGGACCCATGCCAAATCTTTTCAGTCTCCTGAGGGGGAATAGGCTTTGTCGTGCCCTCTTCACGACTGTCTTGGTGTGTTTGTTGGTGATGTGGACACCAAGGAACTTGAAGCTCCACAACCTGCTCCACTAAAGCCCCAACGATGAGAATGGGGGCATGCTCGGTCCTCCTTTCTTTTAGTCCACAATCATCTCCATAGTCTTGGTTACATTAAAGGATAGGTTGTTATTCTGGCACCACCGTGCAAGGGCTCTGACCTCCTCCCTACATGCTGTCTCGTCGCTGCCAGTGATGAGGGGACTGAGCACTTACCCCTGAGGGACTCCAGTGCTGAGGATCAGTGTGGCAGATGTGTTGCTACCTACCCTCAACACCTGGGGGCGGCCCATCAGGAAGTCCAGGATACAGTTGCAGAGGGAGGTGTTTAGTCCTAGGATCCTTAGCTTAGTGATGAGCTTTGAGGGCACGATGGTGTTGAACGCTTAGCTGCAACCAATGAATATTATTCTCACATAGGTGATTATTTTGTCCAGGTGGGAAAGGGCAGTGTGGAGTGCAATAGTGATTGCATCATCTGTGTCTAATTGGAGTGTGTCTAGTGTTTCTGGGATAATGGTGTTGATGCACTTCATGCACTTCATGACTATGGACGTTAGCGCTTCAAGTCTGTAGTCATTTACACAGGTTACCTTAGTGTTCTTGGACACAGGGACTATGGTGGTCTGCTTGAAACATGTTGGTATTATAGACCCAATCAGGGACATGTTGAAGATGTCAGTGAAGACGGCTCCTCTGCTCCTCTGCTCCCCTGCTCCCCTGCTCCCCTGCTCCCCTGCTCCTCTGCTCCTCTGCTCCCCTGCTCCCCTGCTCCCCTGCTCCCCTACTCCCCTGCTCCCCTGCTCCCCTGCTCCTCTGCTCCCCTGCTCCCCTGCTCCCCTGCTCCCTTGCTCCCCTGCTCCTCTGCTCCTCTGCTCCCCTGCTCCCCTGCTCCCCTGCTCCTCTGCTCCTCTGCTCCCCTACTCCTCTGCTCCTCTGCTCCCCTGCTCCCCTGCTCCTCTGCTCCCCTGCTCCCCTGCTCCCCTGCTCCCCTGCTCCTCTGCTCCTCTGCTCCTCTGCTCCCCTGCTCCCCTGCTCCCCTGCTCCTCTGCTCCTCTGCTCCTCTGCTCCCCTGCTCCCCTGCTCCTCTGCTCCCCTACTCCCCTGCTCCCCTGCTCCCCTGCTCCCCTGCTCCCCTACTCCCCTGCTCCCCTGCTCCCCTACTCCTCTGCTCCTCTGCTCCCCTGCTCCTCTGCTCCTCTGCTCCCCTGCTCCCCTGCTCCCCTGCTCCTCTGCTCCCCTGCTCCCCTGCTCCCCTGCTCCTCTGCTCCTCTGCTCCCCTGCTCCCCTGCTCCCCTGCTCCCCTGCTCCTCTGCTCCTCTGCTCCTCTGCTCCTCTGCTCCCCTGCTCCCCTGCTCCCCTGCTCCTCTGCTCCTCTGCTCCCTGCTCCCCTGCTCATCTGGCATGACACCTGCGAGTTGGTCAGCATCAGTCCTGGTAATCCGTCTGGCCCCACGGCATTTTGAATGTTGACCTGTTTAAAGGTCTTACTCACGTCGGCTAAGGAGAGCGCAGTCACAAATTTGTCCGGAACAGCTGATGCTCTTATGGATGCCTCAGTGTTGCTTGCCTCGAAGCGAGCATAGAAGTGATTTAGCTCGTCTGGTAGGCTCGTGTCACTGGGAAGCACACGGCTTTGGACATTTGGACATTTGGACATTGACCAAAAATTGTGGCTCAACAAGTATGCAACTGATTTAGAAAGGTCTATTCCTAGTCCTGGCTGCGAAGTGGAGAGAGATAGTTTTCCTGTGTGTCTGCTAGTGTGTGTGTCTGTGTGTGTGTGTCTGTGTGTGTGTGTCTGTGTGTGTGTGTGTGTGTGTGTGTGTGTGTGTGTGTGTGTGTGTGTGTGTGTGTGTGTGTGTGTGTGTGTGTGTGTGTGTGTGGTGTACACAGAGGCCAAGCTCATGCCACACAACAGATGGACGTTTTGAAATAAATAAATGTTGCATATGACGGGGACGTGTACTTTCTCTCTCTCTATCTGTCTCTCTCTCTCTATCTGTCTCTCTCTTTCTCTCTCGCTCTCTCTCTGTCTCTTTCTTTCTCTTTCTCTTTCCCTCTGTGTCTCTCTGTCTGACTGTCCCTCTCTCTCTCTCTCTCTCTGTCTCTCTGTCTCACTCACTCTCTCTTTCTGCCTCTCTGTCACTCTCTCTCTCTCTCTCTCGCTCTCCCTCTGTCTCTGTCTCGCTCTCTCTCTCTCTCTCTCTCTCTCTCTCTCTCTGTCTCTCTGTCTCACTCTCTCTCTTTCCGTCTCTCTGTCTCTCTCTCTCTCTGTCTCTCTGTCTCTCTGTCTCACTCTCTCTTTCTGTCTCTCTGTCTGTCTCTCTCTCTGTCTCTCTGTCTCACTCTCTCTTTCTGTCTCTCTGTCTGTCTCTCTCTCTCTCTCTCTGTCTCTCTGTCTCACTCTCTCTTTCTGTCTCTCTGTCTCTCTCACTCTCCCTCTCGCTTCACTCTCTTTTTCATCTCTCTCTCAACTTAAAGAAATGTGGGGCAGCAGGAAAGATTTTTACAAATAAACTTACCTCAACTATATCTTTCCTCAGACACACAACACTCCCAAGATCCACAGACAGACAGACAGACAGACAGACAGACAGACAGACAGACAGACAGACAGACAGACAGACAGACAGACAGACAGACAGACAGACAGACAGACAGACAGACAGAAAGAACTGAAGAGCTCAGTGACTTTCAACGTAGGATGCCACCTTTCCAACAAGTCACTTTGTATCCTCCATGTCCCCTGTCACTACACAAACCTCCTATGTACCTCCCCAGTCCCCAAATAGTTAACTGAAACACTGGGGAAATGTGGGGAGGTCGTGTCAGTAGTAGTGGACATCCACATTCCTCTTAAGCAATAGGTGGATTATAGAAGTGTGTGCTGGGTAGGAGCACCGGATTAACATTCCTGGGGGAATTTGAACACTCTGGGTGACAAATGTGCAACTCTGTTCCCCTCTGTGTTCCTCCCAGTCAGCGGTGTGCTAAACCGCGGCCAGAGTGTAGAGGAGGTCAGCTGGAAAGAAGGGCAGAGGGGGGGGGAAATCCCTCCTTTCCAGAGATCCGTTGGGATCAACACACCCTGGCCGACGGAGGGGAGGGAGGGAAACAGGAGTCAGGAGCAGGAAAGAAGAGAGGGAGGGAGGGTTCTTAAATTTAAGTTTTCCCAGTACCTGAAATTGCTGTTACCATTGTTTTCCGTGCCTGACTTGAATATAATTTCTAAGAAAGGATACTGTACTCACTGCATACTGTAGTTAGCATATGTAGTATGCTCTTATTAAGAACCTTCCACACCAAGGACGATAACTACTGTAACGATAAATTATACATAACTATAACCCTTTGGCGAGTATCCATACCAGCGGAACGTTTATCGTGCCACTGTACACCTGTCAATCAACTGATGGACGCATCCTACTGCACGAGGTAGGCCTATTAATAAGGTGGTAACACGAGACCAGTCAGTGTTTCAGGGTGTGTTCATTGTCATAGTAACAACTGCAAATAATACTTCAATGTACATACAATGAAAAACAATCACAATTAAAAAAAATAATAATAATATATATATATAAAAAATGTGGCAGGGTAGCCTAGTGGGGTGGCAGGGTAGCCTAGTGGGGCGGCAGGGTAGCCTAGTGGGGCGGCAGGGTAGCCTAGTGGGGCGGCAGGGTAGCCTAGTGGGGCGGCAGGGTAGCCTAGTGGGGCGGCAGGGTAACCTAGTGGGGCGGCAGGGTAACCTAGTGGGGCGGCAGGGTAACCTAGTGGGTCGGCAGGGTAGCCTAGTGGGGCGGCAGGGTAACCTAGTGGGGCGGCAGGGTAACCTAGTGGGTCGGCAGGGTAGCCTAGTGGGGCGGCAGGGTAACCTAGTGGGGCGGCAGGGTAGCCTAGTGGGTCGGCAGGGTAGCCTAGTGGGGCGGCAGGGTAGCCTAGTGGGGCGGCAGGGTAGCCTAGTGGGGCGTTAGGGTAGCCTAGTGGGGCGGCAGGGTAGCCTAGTGGGGCGGCAGGGTAACCTAGTGGGGCGGCAGGGTAGCCTAGTGGGGCGGCAGGGTAGCCTAGTGGGGCGGCAGGGTAGCCTAGTGGGGCGGCAGGGTAGCCTAGTGGGGCGGCAGGGTAGCCTAGTTGGGCGGCAGGGTAGCCTAGTGGGGCGGCAGGGTAGCCTGGTGGGGCGGCAGGGTAGCCAGTGGGGGCGGCAGGGTAGCCTAGTGGGGCGGCAGGGTAGCCTAGTGGGGCGGCAGGGTAGCCTAGTGGGGCGGCAGGGTAGCCTAGTGGGGCGGCAGGGTAGCCTAGTGGGGCTGCAGGGTAGCCTAGTGGGGCGGCAGGGTAGCCTAGTGGGGCGGCAGGGTAGCCTGGTGGGGCGGCAGGGTAGCCTAGTGGGGCGGCAGGGTAGCCTAGTGGGGCGGCAGGGTAGCCTGAGTGGGGCGGCAGGGTAGCCTAGTGGGGCGGCAGGGTAGCCTAGTGGGGCTGCAGGGTAGCCTAGTGGGGCGGCAGGGTAGCCTAGTGGGGCGGCAGGGTAGCCTAGTGGGGCGGCAGGGTAACCTAGTGGGGCGGCAGGGTAGCCAGTGGGGCGGCAGGGTAGCCTAGTGGGGGCGGCAGGGTAGCCTAGTGGGGCGGCAGGGTAGCCTAGTGGGGCGGCAGGGTAGCCTAGTGGGGCGGCAGGGTAGCCTAGTGGGGCGGCAGGGTAGCCTAGTGGGGGCGGCAGGGGCCTAGTGGGGCGGCAGGGTAGCCTAGTGGGGCGGCAGGGTAGCCTAGTGGGGCGGCAGGGTAGCCTAGTGGGCGGCAGGGTAGCCTAGTGGGCGGCAGGGTAGCCTAGTGGGGCGGCAGGGTAGCCTAGTGGGGCGGCAGGGTAGCCTAGTGGGGCGGCAGGGTAGCCTAGTGGGGCGGCAGGGTAGCCTAGTGGGGCGGCAGGGTAGCCTAGTGGGGCGGCAGGGTAGCCTAGTGGGGCGGCAGGGTAGCCTAGTGGGGCGGCAGGGTAGCCTAGTGGGGCGGCAGGGTAGCCTAGTGGGGCGGCAGGGCGGCAGGGTAGCCTGAGTGGGGCGGCAGGGTAGCCTAGTGGGGCGGCAGGGTAGCCTAGTGGGCGGCAGGGTAGCCTAGTGGGGGCGGCAGGGTAGCCTAGTGGGGCGGCAGGGTAGCCTAGTGGGGTGGCAGGGTAGCCTAGTGGGGCGGCAGGGTAGCCTAGTGGGGCGGCAGGGTAGCCTAGTGGGGCGGCAGGGTAGCCTAGTGGGGCGGCAGGGTAGCCTAGTGGGGCGGCAGGGTAGCCTAGTGGGGCGGCAGGGTAGCCTAGTGGGGCGGCAGGGTAGTCTAGTGGGGCGGCAGGGTAGCCAGTGGGGCTGCAGGGTAGCCTAGTGGGGCGGCAGGGTAGCCTAGTGGGGCGGCAGGGTAGCCTAGTGGGGCGGCAGGGTAGCCTAGTGGGGCGGCAGGGTAGCCTAGTGGGGCGGCAGGGTAGCCTAGTGGGGCGGCAGGGTAGCCTAGTGGGGCGGCAGGGTAGCCTAGTGGGGGGCAGGGCAGGGTAGCCTAGTGGGGCGGCAGGGTAGCCTAGTGGGGCGGCAGGGTAGCCTAGTGGGGCGGCAGGGTAGCCTAGTGGGGCGGCAGGGTAGCCAGTGGGGCGGCAGGGTAGCCTAGTGGGGCGGCAGGGTAGCCTAGTGGGGCGGCAGGGTAGCCTAGTGGGGCGGCAGGGTAGCCTAGTGGGGCGGCAGGGTAGCCTAGTGGGGCGGCAGGGTAGCCTTGTGGGCGGCAGGGTAGCCTAGTGGGGCGGCAGGGTAGCCTAGTGGGGCGGCAGGGTAGCCTAGTGGGGCGGCAGGGTAGCCTTGTGGGGCGGCAGGGTAGCCTAGTGGGGCGGCAGGGTAGCCTAGTGGGGCGGCAGGGTAAGCCTAGTGGGGCGGCAGGGTAGCCTAGTGGGGCGGCAGGGTAGCCTAGTGGGGCGGCAGGGTAGCCTAGTGGGGCGGCAGGGTAGCCTAGTGGGGCGGCAGGGTAGCCTAGTGGGGCGGCAGGGTAGCCTAGTGGGGCGGCAGGGGTAACCTAGTGGGGCGGCAGGTAGCCTAATGGGGTGGCAGGGTAGCCTAGTGGGGGGCGGCAGGGTAGCCTAGTGGGCAGGGTAGTGGGGCGGCAGGGTAGCCTAGTGGGGCGGCAGGGTAGCCTAGTGGGGCGGCAGGGTAGCCTAGTGGGGCGGCAGGGTAGCCTAGTGGGGCGGCAGGGTAGCCTAGTGGGGCGGCAGGGTAGCCTAGTGGGGCGGCAGGGTAGCCTAGTGGGGCGGCAGGGTAGCCTAGTGGGGCGGCAGGGTAACCTAGTGGGGCGGCAGGGTAGCCTAGTGGGGCGGCAGGGTAACCTAGTGGGCCGGCAGGGTAGTGGGGCGGCAGGGTAGCCTAGTGGGCGGCAGGGTAGCCTAGTGGGGCGGCAGGGTAGCCTAGTGGGGCGGCAGGGTAGCCTAGTGGGGCGGCAGGGTAGCCTAGTGGGGCGGCAGGGTAGCCTAGTGGGGCGGCAGGGTAACCTAGTGGGGCGGCAGGGTAGCCTAGTGGGGCGGCAGGGTAGCCTAGTGGGGCGGCAGGGTAGCCTAGTGGGGCGGCAGGGTAGCCTAGTGGGGTGGCAGGGTAGCCTAGTGGGGCGACAGGGTAGCCTAGTGGGGCGACAGGGTAACCTAGTGGTTAGAGTGTTGGACTAGTAACCGAAAGGTTGCAAGTTCAAATCCCCGAGCTGACAAGGTACAAATCTGTCGTTCTGCCCCTGAACAGGCAGTTAACCCACTGTTCCTAGGCCGTCATTGAAAATAAGAATTTGTTCTTAACTGAAATGCCTAGTAAAATAAACGTCTAAACACAAACACTTTTCCATAAGCGAATCCTTAACAAAGTCAAGCACTGTCATTTTTTATTTTATTTAACTAGGCAAGTCAGTTAATTAAAGAACAAATACTTATTTTCAATGACGGCCTAGTGGGTTTAACTGCCTAGTTCAGGGGCAGAACGAGAGTTTTGTACCTTGTCAGCTTGGGGGTTTAAACTTGCAACCTTCCGGTTACTAGTCAATGCTCTAACCACTAGGCTAACCTGCCGCCTCTACACTCTAACCACTAGGCTACCCTGCCTCCCACACTATGGTGCTACAGATGGTAATATTGCAGTAACATTGTTAGTTATTTGAAATAAGTTTGAAATAAGACTCATAAGTGATCAACGTATTTTACTGTACCCTGTAGGCCTATTTAGTAAGTTGGTAACAAGAACGTTCATTGTTTCATCGTCATAGTGACAACTTGCAAATAATATGTTAACCTGTACATGTCATGAAAAATAAAGAAGCTCATATTTAAATGTAACAATTCAACAACAAACGCTGTTTATCCTACGCGTCTTTTACATCACGCAAGTGGCTTGCAAGTGATTTCCATTTTTCGAATGATTGTCAATTCGTTTTGGATCTTATTTTTCACTGTGTTCGTCTCTCTGTCTGGCCTGTGCGACAGTTCATTTGACCTAGCCTATTTTACGTTTAACAATTAGCAAGAGCAAGCCTACTTCTCTCCACGAAAAGGCTATTAGGTCTAGTATAAAATATTCTAAAAATAAATGTCCTATAGCTTTTGAATAACTTCTCCTGGGATTTCAGAGGAATAGCGGAGAGGCTTGAGTAGCCTATCTATAGCCTATTGCACACGGGAACAGCTGGAAGAGAGAGATGTAGCCCAAGTAAGAAGCTAAATATTAGATAGATTATTAGGTCATTCATTAGCTAAATAGTAGAGCTATAAATATTTACCTGTCAAAGTGTGAGAGAAAAGTTAACAAATGACGAAATCAGATCTGTGGTTTCCTCCAGTTTACTCTGCATTCGAGGACACGCGAAGCTCCGCTATTGATTAAGCCTAAGTTCTTAGACAATAACGTTATTCTACTTAGGCTACGACAACACAGTGCAATGAGGAATGTGTTACTGTTACCAAGTGGATACTTGGGGCTGTAAACTGCCTAAATAACTGCCTAAAGCCTAGGCTATATGGTTCTATAACCATTTGGATCAGCTGGGGTCTATTCTGGACAGTTTAGAACTGGGGCGTGGCTACTCCGGTCCTCTAGGGTCTGATTGCTGTCACACTTTCTCTCCATCCCTAACAAACACAGTTGTCACGTTCTGACCTTAGTTCTTTTGTGATGTCGTTGTTTTAGTATGGTCAGAGGGCGTGAGTTGGGTGGGTTGTCTATGTTCTTTTTCTATGATTTGCTATTTCTGTGTTTGGCCTGGTATGGTTCTCAATCAGAGGCAGCTGTCAATCGTCGTCCCTTATTGAGAACCATACTTAGGCAGCCTTTTTTCACCCTTGAGTTGTGGGTGATTATACTTTCTGTTTAGTGTGGTTTGCACCTGACGGAGCTGTTTCGGTTGTTCATTTGTTGTTTTGTATTTAGTGTTCAGGTTTATTAAAGTTAACGATGAACATGTACCACGCTCCGATCCTTCCTAATCCTCCTCAGAAGAGAAGGGCAATCGTTACAACAGCTGATTAATCACATTGCATTCTAAACTGAAGACCATGATTAGGTGATTATTGGAGTCGGGTGTGTTAGCCGGGGCTGGGGCCAAAACTGTGGCAACAATCAGGCCCTCGAGGACTGAAATTGCTCACCCCTGGTTTAGAAGGTCTTGAAATGTACATTAGCTGGCCAGTCATAGTGTGTATTTTGTCAGGATGTATCTGCGTTAACAGATAGGGCTACCTTTGAAAAATGTGAACCTTTCATGCGTGGTTTGTCTTCGAAAATTATTCTCCCAAGTCTTCCTATAATTATTGTGGTCACCAACTTGGTCACAACTGCGCCATTTTTTTCAGGCAACTTACCATTTGCTCAGACCTTCTCCACCATCTGAGAAGCCTCCCGCACCTAGAACCAAGAACAATTCAACAGAACATGTTTTTGATTGAAAAAAAAAGCTCACAGAGGTGTAAAGTACTTTAGTAAAAATAATTTGAAGAATTACTTAAGTAGTTTTTTTGGGATATCTGTACTTTACTATTTATGTTTTTGACAACTTTTACTTTTACTTCACTACATTCCTAAAGAAAAGTATGTACTTTTTACTGAATACATTTTCCCTGACACCCAAAGTACTCATTACATTCTGAATGCTTAGCAGGACAGGAAAATGGTCCAATTCACGCACTTATCAAGAGAACATCCTTGGTCATCCCTACTGCCTCTGATCTGGAAGACATACTAAACAGAGAACATCCCTGGTCATCCCTACTGCCTCTGATCTGGAGGACTCACTAAACAGTGAACATCCCTGTTCATCCCTACTGCCTCTGATCTGGAAGACATACTAAACAGAGAACATCCCTGGTCATCCCTACTGCCTCTGATCTGGAGGACTCACTAAACAGTGAACATCCCTGTTCATCCCTATTGCCTCTGATCTGGAAGACTTACTAAACAGAGAACATCCCTGGTCATCACTACTGCCTCTGATCTGGAGGACTCACTAAACAGAGAACATCCCTGGTCATCCCTACTGCCTCTGATCTGGAGGACTCACTAAACAGTGAACATCCCTGGTCATCCCTACTGCCTCTGATCTGGTGGACTCACTAAACAGAGAACATCCCTGGTCATCCCTACTGCCTCTGATCTGGTGGACTCACTAAACAGAGAACATCCCTGGTCATCCCTACTGCCTCTGATCTGGAGGACTCACTAAACAGAGAACATCCCTGGTCATCCCTACTGCCTCTGATCTGGAGGACTCACTAAACAGTGAACATCCCTGGTCATCCCTACTGTCTCTGATCTGGAGGACTCATTAAACACAAATGCTTTGTTTGTAAATTATGCCTGGTTGTTGAAGTGTGCCAATGGCTATCCGTAACGACTTTACAACAAGAAAATGGTGCTGTATGGTTTGATAAATATAAGCCATCTGAAATGTAGATCTTCTTTTGATGTTTTGCATTTTACATTAAGTTTTGATACTATATTTAAAACCAAACACTTTTAGACTTTTACTCAAGTAGTATTTTAATGTGTGACTTTCACTTTTACTTGAGTCATTTCATATTTAAGGGAACTTTACTTTTACTCAAGTGTGACGTTTGGTGCTTTTTCTGCCACTGTCCAAACGATAGCTCTCGTTATTGTTCTCCACTCTATTATCCTTCTCCACTCTATTGTCCTTCTCCACTCTACTGTCCTTCTCCACTCTATTGTCATTCTCCACTCTTGTATATTTATCCACTCTATTGTCCTTCTCCATTCTATTGTCCTTCTCCACTCTAGTATATTTATCCACTCTATTGTCCTTCTCCATTCTATTGTCCTTCTCCACTCTAGTATATTTATCCACTCTATTGTCCTTCTCCACTCTATTGTCTTTCTCCACTCTAGTATATTTATCCACTCTATTGTCCTTCTCCACTCTAGTATATTTATCCACTCTATTGTCCTTCTCCACTCTATTGTCCTTCTCCACTCTATTGTCCTTCTCCACTCTAGTATATTTATCCACTATTGTCCTTCTCCACTCTAGTATATTTATCCACTCTATTGTCCTTCTCCATTCTATTGTCCTTCTCCACTCTAGTATATTTATCCACTCTATTGTCCTTCTCCACTCTATTTTTCCTTCTCCACTCTTGTCCTTTTCCACTCTATTGTCCTTCTCCCTTCTATTGTCCTTCTCCACTCTAGTATATTTATCCACTCTATTGTCCTTCTCCACTCTAGTATATTTATCCACTCTATTGTCCTTCTCCACTCTATTGTCCTTCTCCACTCTATTGTCCTTCTCCACTCTAGTATATTTATCCACTCTATTGTCCTTCTCCACTCTAGTATATTTATCCACTCTATTGTCCTTCTCCACTCTATTGTCCTTCTCCACTCTATTGTCCTTCTCCACTCTAGTATATTTATCCACTATTGTCCTTCTCCACTCTAGTATATTTATCCACTCTATTGTCCTTCTCCATTCTATTGTCCTTCTCCACTCTAGTATATTTATCCACTCTATTGTCCTTCTCCACTCTATTTTTCCTTCTCCACTCTTGTCCTTTTCCACTCTATTGTCCTTCTCCCTTCTATTGTCCTTCTCCACTCTAGTATATTTATCCACTCTATTGTCCTTCTCCACTCTAGTATATTTATCCACTCTATTGTCCTTCTCCACTCTATTGTCCTTCTCCACTCTAGTATATTTATCCACTATTGTCCTTCTCCACTCTAGTATATTTATCCACTCTATTGTCCTTCTCCACTCTATTGTCCTTCTCCACTCTATTGTCCTTCTCCACTCTAGTATATTTATCCACTCTATTGTCCTTTTCCATTATATTGTCCTTCTCCACTCTAGTATATTTATCCACTCTATTGTCCTTCTCCACTCTAGTATATGTATCCACTCTATTGTCCTTCTCCACTCTAGTATATGTATCCACTCTATTGTCCTTCTCCACTCTATTGTCCTTCTCCACTCTATTGTCCTTCTCCACTCTAGTATATTTATCCACTCTATTGTCCTTTTCCATTATATTGTCCTTCTCCACTCTAGTATATTTATCCACTCTATTGTCCTCCTCCACTCTATTTTTCCTTCTCCACTCTAGTATATTTATCCACTCTTGTCCTTCTCCACTCTATTATCCTTCTCAACTCTATTGTAATTCTCCACTCTAGTATATTTATCCACTCTACTGTCTTTCTCCACTCTATTGTCATTCTCCACTCTTGTATATTTATCCACTCTATTGTACTTCTCCATTCTATTGTCCTTCTCCACTCTATTGTCCTTCTCCACTCTATTGTCCTTCTCCACTCTATTGTCCTTCTCCACTCTATTGTCCTTCTCCACTCTAGTATATTTATCCACTCTATTGTCATTCTCCAATCCTGTAAATGTATCCACTCTATTGTCCTTCTCCACTCTATTGTCCTTCTCCACTCTATTGTTCCTTCTCCACTCTAGTATATTTATCCACTCTTGTCCTTCTCCACTCTATTGTCCTTCTCCACTCTATTGTCATTCTCCACTCTTGTATATTTATCCACTCTATTGTCCTTCTCCATTCTATTGTCCTTCTCCACTCTAGTATATTTATCCACTATTGTCCTTCTCCACTCTAGTATATTTATCCACTCTATTGTCCTTCTCCACTCTAGTATATGTATCCACTCTATTGTCCTTCTCCACTCTATTGTCCTTCTCCATTTTATTGTCCTTCTCCACTCTAGTATATTTATCCACTCTATAGTCCTTCTCCATTATATTGTCCTTCTCCACTCTAGTATATTTATCCACTCTATTGTCCTTCTCCACTCTAGTATATTTATCCACTCTATTGTACTTCTCCACTCTAGTATATTTATCCACTCTATTGTCCTTCTCCACTCTATTGTCCTTCTCCACTCTAGTATATTTATCCACTATTGTCCTTCTCCACTAGTATATTTATCCACTCTATTGTCCTTCTCCACTCTAGTATATGTATCCACTCTATTGTCCTTCTCCACTCTATTGTCCTTCTCCATTCTATTGTCCTTCTCCACTCTAGTATATTTATCCACTCTATAGTCCTTCTCCATTATATTGTCCTTCTCCACTCTAGTATATTTATCCACTCTATTGGCCTTCTCCACTCTATTGTCCTTCTCCACTCTAGTATATTTATCCACTCTATTGTCCTTCTCCACTCTATTGTCCTTCTCCACTCTATTTTTCTTTCTCCACTCTAGTATATTTATCCACTCTTGTCCTTCTCCACTCTATTGTCCTTCTCCACTGTATTGTCATTCTCCACTCTATTTTTCCTTCTCCACTCTTGTATATTTATCCACTCTATTTTTCCTTCTCCACTCTTGTCCTTCTCCACTCTATTGTCCTTCTCCACTCTATTGTCCTTCTCCACTCTATTGTCCTTCTCCATTCTATTGTCCTTCTCCACTCTAGTATATTTATCCACTCTATTGTCCTTCTCCATTCTATTGTCCTTCTCCACTCTATTGTCCTTCTCCATTCTATTGTCCTTCTCCACTCTATTGTCCTCCTCCACTCTATTGTCCTTCTCCACTCTATTGTCCTTCTCCACTCTAGTATATTTATCCACTCTATTGTCCTTCTCCACTCTAGTATATTTATCCACTCTATTGTCCTTCTCCACTCTATTGTCCTTCTCCACTCTATTGTCCTTCTCCACTCTAGTATATTTATCCACTATTGTCCTTCTCACTCTAGTATATTTATCCACTCTATTGTCCTTCTCCATTCTATTGTCCTTCTCCACTCTAGTATATTTATCCACTCTATTGTCCTTCTCCACTCTATTTTTCCTTCTCCACTCTTGTCCTTTTCCACTCTATTGTCCTTCTCCCTTCTATTGTCCTTCTCCACTCTAGTATATTTATCCACTCTATTGTCCTTCTCCACTCTAGTATATTTATCCACTCTATTGTCCTTCTCCACTCTATTGTCCTTCTCCACTCTAGTATATTTATCCACTATTGTCCTTCTCCACTCTAGTATATTTATCCACTCTATTGTCCTTCTCCACTCTAGTATATGTATCCACTCTATTGTCCTTCTCCACTCTAGTATATGTATCCACTCTATTGTCCTTCTCCACTCTATTGTCCTTCTCCACTCTATTGTCCTTCTCCATTTTATTGTCCTTCTCCACTCTAGTATATTTATCCACTCTATAGTCCTTCTCCATTATATTGTCCTTCTCCACTCTAGTATATTTATCCACTCTATTGTCCTTCTCCACTCTAGTATATTTATCCACTCTATTGTACTTCTCCACTCTAGTATATTTATCCACTCTATTGTCCTTCTCCACTCTATTGTCCTTCTCCACTCTAGTATATTTATCCACTATTGTCCTTCTCCACTAGTATATTTATCCACTCTATTGTCCTTCTCCACTCTAGTATATGTATCCACTCTATTGTCCTTCTCCACTCTATTGTCCTTCTCCATTCTATTGTCCTTCTCCACTCTAGTATATTTATCCACTCTATAGTCCTTCTCCATTATATTGTCCTTCTCCACTCTAGTATATTTATCCACTCTATTGTCCTTCTCCACTCTAGTATATTTATCCACTCTATTGGCCTTCTCCACTCTATTGTCCTTCTCCACTCTAGTATATTTATCCACTCTATTGTCCTTCTCCACTCTATTGTCCTTCTCCACTCTATTTTTCTTTCTCCACTCTAGTATATTTATCCACTCTTGTCCTTCTCCACTCTATTGTCCTTCTCCACTGTATTGTCATTCTCCACTCTATTTTTCCTTCTCCACTCTTGTATATTTATCCACTCTATTTTTCCTTCTCCACTCTTGTCCTTCTCCACTCTATTGTCCTTCTCCACTCTATTGTCCTTCTCCACTCTATTGTCCTTCTCCATTCTATTGTCCTTCTCCACTCTAGTATATTTATCCACTCTATTGTCCTTCTCCATTCTATTGTCCTTCTCCACTCTATTGTCCTTCTCCATTCTATTGTCCTTCTCCACTCTATTGTCCTCCTCCACTCTATTGTCCTTCTCCACTCTATTGTCCTTCTCCACTCTAGTATATTTATCCACTCTATTGTCCTTCTCCACTCTAGTATATTTATCCACTCTATTGTCCTTCTCCACTCTATTGTCCTTCTCCACTCTATTGTCCTTCTCCACTCTAGTATATTTATCCACTATTGTCCTTCTCCACTCTAGTATATTTATCCACTCTATTGTCCTTCTCCATTCTATTGTCCTTCTCCACTCTAGTATATTTATCCACTCTATTGTCCTTCTCCACTCTATTTTTCCTTCTCCACTCTTGTCCTTTTCCACTCTATTGTCCTTCTCCCTTCTATTGTCCTTCTCCACTCTAGTATATTTATCCACTCTATTGTCCTTCTCCACTCTAGTATATTTATCCACTCTATTGTCCTTCTCCACTCTATTGTCCTTCTCCACTCTAGTATATTTATCCACTATTGTCCTTCTCCACTCTAGTATATTTATCCACTCTATTGTCCTTCTCCACTCTAGTATATGTATCCACTCTATTGTCCTTCTCCACTCTAGTATATGTATCCACTCTATTGTCCTTCTCCACTCTATTGTCCTTCTCCACTCTATTGTCCTTCTCCACTCTAGTATATTTATCCACTCTATTGTCCTTTTCCATTATATTGTCCTTCTCCACTCTAGTATATTTATCCACTCTATTGTCCTCCTCCACTCTATTTTTCCTTCTCCACTCTAGTATATTTATCCACTCTTGTCCTTCTCCACTCTATTATCCTTCTCAACTCTATTGTAATTCTCCACTCTAGTATATTTATCCACTCTACTGTCTTTCTCCACTCTATTGTCATTCTCCACTCTTGTATATTTATCCACTCTATTGTACTTCTCCATTCTATTGTCCTTCTCCACTCTATTGTCCTTCTCCACTCTATTGTCCTTCTCCACTCTATTGTCCTTCTCCACTCTACTGTCCTTCTCCACTCTAGTATATTTATCCACTCTATTGTCATTCTCCAATCCTGTAAATGTATCCACTCTATTGTCCTTCTCCACTCTATTGTCCTTCTCCACTCTATTTTTCCTTCTCCACTCTAGTATATTTATCCACTCTTGTCCTTCTCCACTCTATTGTCCTTCTCCACTCTATTGTCATTCTCCACTCTTGTATATTTATCCACTCTATTGTCCTTCTCCATTCTATTGTCCTTCTCCACTCTAGTATATTTATCCACTATTGTCCTTCTCACTCTAGTATATTTATCCACTCTATTGTCCTTCTCCACTCTAGTATATGTATCCACTCTATTGTCCTTCTCCACTCTATTGTCCTTCTCCATTTTATTGTCCTTCTCCACTCTAGTATATTTATCCACTCTATAGTCCTTCTCCATTATATAGTCCTTCTCCACTCTAGTATATTTATCCACTCTATTGTCCTTCTCCACTCTAGTATATTTATCCACTCTATTGTACTTCTCCACTCTAGTATATTTATCCACTCTATTGTCCTTCTCCACTCTATTGTCCTTCTCCACTCTAGTATATTTATCCACTATTGTCCTTCTCCACTAGTATATTTATCCACTCTATTGTCCTTCTCCACTCTAGTATATGTATCCACTCTATTGTCCTTCTCCACTCTATTGTCCTTCTCCATTCTATTGTCCTTCTCCACTCTAGTATATTTATCCACTCTATAGTCCTTCTCCATTATATTGTCCTTCTCCACTCTAGTATATTTATCCACTCTATTGTCCTTCTCCACTCTAGTATATTTATCCACTCTATTGGCCTTCTCCACTCTATTGTCCTTCTCCACTCTAGTATATTTATCCACTCTATTGTCCTTCTCCACTCTATTGTCCTTCTCCACTCTATTTTTCCTTCTCCACTCTAGTATATTTATCCACTCTTGTACTTCTCCACTCTATTGTCCTTCTCCACTGTATTGTCATTCTCCACTCTATTTTTCCTTCTCCACTCTTGTATATTTATCCACTCTATTTTTCCTTCTCCACTCTTGTCCTTCTCCACTCTATTGTCCTTCTCCACTCTATTGTCCTTCTCCACTCTATTGTCCTTCTCCATTCTATTGTCCTTCTCCACTCTAGTATATTTATCCACTCTATTGTCCTTCTCCATTCTATTGTCCTTCTCCACTCTATTGTCCTTCTCCATTCTATTGTCCTTCTCCACTCTATTGTCCTCCTCCACTCTATTGTCCTTCTCCACTCTATTGTCCTTCTCCATTCTATTGTCCTTCGCCACTCTAGTATATTTATCCACTCTATTGTCCTTCTCCACTCTAGTATATTTATCCACTCTATTGTCCTTCTCCACTCTATTGTCCTTCTCCACTCTATTGTCCTTCTCCACTCTAGTATATTTATCCACTCTATTGTCCTTCTCCACTCTATTGTCCTTCTCCACTCTATTGTCCTTCTCCACTCTATTGTCCTTCTCCATTCTATTGTCCTTCTCCACTCTAGTATATTTATCCACTCTATTGTCCTTCTCCATTCTATTGTCCTTCTCCACTCTATTGTCCTTCTCCATTCTATTGTCCTTCTCCACTCTATTGTCCTCCTCCACTCTATTGTCCTTCTCCACTCTATTGTCCTTCTCCATTCTATTGTCCTTCGCCACTCTAGTATATTTATCCACTCTATTGTCCTTCTCCACTCTAGTATATTTATCCACTCTATTGTCCTTCTCCACTCTATTGTCCTTCTCCACTCTATTGTCCTTCTCCACTCTAGTATATTTATCCACTCTATTGTCATTCTCCACTCTATTTTCCTTCTCCACTCTTGTATATTTATCCACTCTTGTCCTTCTCCACTCTATTGTCCTTCTCCACTCTATTGTCATTCTCCACTCTATTTCTCCTTCTCCACTCTATTTTCCTTCTCCACTCTTGTATATTTATCCACTCTATTTTTCCTTCTCCTCTTGTCCTTTTCCACTCTATTGTCCTTCTCCACTCTAGTATATTTATCCACTCTATTGTCCTTCTCCATTCTATTGTCCTTCTCCACTCTATTGTCCTTCTCCATTCTATTGTCCTTCTCCACTCTAGTATATTTATCCACTATTGTCCTTCTCCACTCTAGTATATTTATCCACTCTATTGTCCTTCTCCACTCTAGTATATGTATCCACTCTATTGTCCTTCTCCACTCTATTGTCCTTCTCCATTTTATTGTCCTTCTCCACTCTAGTATATTTATCCACTCTATAGTCCTTCTCCATTATATTGTCCTTCTCCACTCTAGTATATTTATCCACTCTATTGTCCTTCTCCACTCTAGTATATTGATCCACTCTATTGTACTTCTCCACTCTAGTATATTTATCCACTCTATTGTCCTTCTCCACTCTATTGTCCTTCTCCACTCTATTGTCCTTCTCCATTCTATTGTCCTTCTCCACTCTAGTATATTTATCCACTCTATTGTCCTTCTCCATTCTATTGTCCTTCTCCACTCTATTGTCCTTCTCCATTCTATTGTCCTTCTCCACTCTATTGTCCTCCTCCACTCTATTGTCCTTCTCCACTCTATTGTCCTTCTCCATTCTATTGTCCTTCGCCACTCTAGTATATTTATCCACTCTATTGTCCTTCTCCACTCTAGTATATTTATCCACTCTATTGTCCTTCTCCACTCTATTGTCCTTCTCCACTCTATTGTCCTTCTCCACTCTAGTATATTTATCCACTCTATTGTCATTCTCCACTCTATTTTCCTTCTCCACTCTTGTATATTTATCCACTCTTGTCCTTCTCCACTCTATTGTCCTTCTCCACTCTATTGTCATTCTCCACTCTATTTCTCCTTCTCCACTCTATTTTTCCTTCTCCACTCTTGTATATTTATCCACTCTATTTTTCCTTCTCCACTCTTGTCCTTTTCCACTCTATTGTCCTTCTCCACTCTAGTATATTTATCCACTCTATTGTCCTTCTCCATTCTATTGTCCTTCTCCACTCTATTGTCCTTCTCCACTCTATTGTCCTTCTCCATTCTATTGTCCTTCTCCACTCTATTGTCCTTCTCCACTCTATTGTCCTTCTCCACTCTAGTATATTTATCCACTCTATTGTCATTCTCCACTCTATTGTCATTCTCCACTCTATTTTCCTTCTCCACTCTAGTATATTTATCCACTCTTGTCCTTCTCCACTCTATTGTCCTTCTCCACTCTATTGTCATTCTCCACTCTATTTTTCCTTCTCCACTCTATTTTTCCTTCTCCACTCTTGTATATTTATCCACTCTATTTTTCCTTCTCCACTCTTGTCCTTTTCCACTCTATTGTCCTTCTCCACTCTAGTATATTTATCCACTCTATTGTCCTTCTCCATTCTATTGTCCTTCTCCACTCTATTGTCCTTCTCCACTCTATTGTCTTTCTCCACTCTATTGTCCTTCTCCACTCTATTGTCCTTCTCCACTCTAGTATATTTATCCACTCTATTGTCATTCTCCAATCCTGTAAATTGATCCACTCTATTGTCCTTCTCCACTCTATTGTCCTTCTCCACTCTATTTTTCCTTCTCCACTCTAGTATATTTATCCACTCTTGTCCTTCTCCACTCTATTGTCCATCTCCACTCTATTGTCATTCTCCACTCTTGTATATTTATCCACTCTATTGTCCTTCTCCATTCTATTGTCCTTCTCCACTCTAGTATATTTATCCACTCTATTGTACTTCTCCACTCTAGTATATTTATCCACTCTATTGTCCTTCTCCACTCTATTGTCCTTCTCCACTCTATTTTTCCTTCTCCACTCTAGTATATTTATCCACTCTTGTCCTTCTCCACTCTATTGTCCATCTCCACTCTATTGTCATTCTCCACTCTTGTATATTTATCCACTCTATTGTCCTTCTCCATTCTATTGTCCTTCTCCACTCTAGTATATTTATCCACTCTATTGTACTTCTCCACTCTAGTATATTTATCCACTCTATTGTCCTTCTCCACTCTATTGTCCTTCTCCACTCTAGTATATTTATCCACTATTGTCCTTCTCCACTCTAGTATATTTATCCACTCTATTGTCCTTCTCCACTCTAGTATATTTATCCACTCTATTGTCCTTCTCCATTCTATTGTCCTTCTCCACTCTATTGTCCTTCTCCACTCTTGTCCTTCTCCACTCTATTGTCCTTCTCCACTGTATTGTCATTCTCCACTCTATTTTTCCTTCTCCACTCTTGTATATTTATCCACTCTATTTTTCCTTCTCCACTCTTGTCCTTCTCCACTCTATTGTCCTTCTCCACTCTATTGTCCTTCTCCACTCTATTGTCCTTCTCCATTCTATTGTCCTTCTCCACTCTAGAATATTTATCCACTCTATTGTCCTTCTCCATTCTATTGTCCTTCTCCACTCTATTGTCCTTCTCCATTCTATTGTCCTTCTCCACTCTATTGTCCTCCTCCACTCTATTGTCCTTCTCCACTCTATTGTCCTTCTCCATTCTATTGTCCTTCTCCACTCTAGTATATTTATCCACTCTATTGTCCTTCTCCACTCTAGTATATTTATCCACTCTATTGTCATTCTCCACTCTATTTTCCTTCTCCACTCTTGTATATTTATCCACTCTTGTCTTTCTCCACTCTATTGTCCTTCTCCACTCTATTTTTCCTTTTCCACTCTTGTATATTTATCCACTCTATTTTTCCTTCTCCACTCTATTGTCCTTCTCCACTCTAGTATATTTATCCACTCTATTGTCATTCTCCAATCCTGTAAATTTATCCACTCTATTGTCCTTCTCCACTCTATTGTCCTTCTCCACTCTATTTTTCCTTCTCCACTCTAGTATATTTATCCACTCTTGTCCTTCTCCACTCTATTGTCCATCTCCACTCTATTGTCATTCTCCACTCTTGTATATTTATCCACTCTATTGTCCTTCTCCATTCTATTGTACTTCTCCACTCTAGTATATTTATCCACTCTATTGTCCTTCTCCACTCTATTGTCCTTCTCCACTGTAGTATATTTATCCACTATTGTCCTTCTCCACTCTAGTATATTTATCCACTCTATTGTCCTTCTCCACTCTAGTATATTTATCCACTCTATTGTCCTTCTCCATTCTATTGTCCTTCTCCACTCTATTGTCCTTCTCCACTCTATTGTCCTTCTCCACTCTATTTTTCCTTCTCCACTCTAGTATATTTATCCACTCTTGTCCTTCTCCACTCTATTGTCCTTCTCCACTGTATTGTCATTCTCCACTCTATTTTTCCTTCTCCACTCTTGTCCTTCTCCACTCTATTGTTCTTCTCCACTCTATTGTCCTTCTCCACTCTATTGTCCTTCTCCATTCTATTGTCCTTCTCCACTCTAGTATATTTATCCACTCTATTGTCCTTCTCCATTCTATTGTCCTTCTCCACTCTATTGTCCTTCTCCATTCTATTGTCCTTCTCCACTCTATTGTCCTCCTCCACTCTATTGTCCTTCTCCACTCTATTGTCCTTCTCCATTCTATTGTCCTTCGCCACTCTAGTATATTTATCCACTCTATTGTCCTTCTCCACTCTAGTATATTTATCCACTCTATTGTCCTTCTCCACTCTATTGTCCTTCTCCACTCTATTGTCCTTCTCCACTCTAGTATATTTATCCACTCTATTGTCATTCTCCACTCTATTTTCCTTCTCCACTCTTGTATATTTATCCACTCTTGTCCTTCTCCACTCTATTGTCCTTCTCCACTCTATTGTCATTCTCCACTCTATTTCTCCTTCTCCACTCTATTTTTCCTTCTCCACTCTTGTATATTTATCCACTCTATTTTTCCTTCTCCACTCTTGTCCTTTTCCACTCTATTGTCCTTCTCCACTCTAGTATATTTATCCACTCTATTGTCCTTCTCCATTCTATTGTCCTTCTCCACTCTATTGTCCTTCTCCATTCTATTGTCCTTCTCCACTCTAGTATATTTATCCACTATTGTCCTTCTCCACTCTAGTATATTTATCCACTCTATTGTCCTTCTCCACTCTAGTATATGTATCCACTCTATTGTCCTTCTCCACTCTATTGTCCTTCTCCATTTTATTGTCCTTCTCCACTCTAGTATATTTATCCACTCTATAGTCCTTCTCCATTATATTGTCCTTCTCCACTCTAGTATATTTATCCACTCTATTGTCCTTCTCCACTCTAGTATATTTATCCACTCTATTGTACTTCTCCACTCTAGTATATTTATCCACTCTATTGTCCTTCTCCACTCTATTGTCCTTCTCCACTCTATTGTCCTTCTCCATTCTATTGTCCTTCTCCACTCTAGTATATTTATCCACTCTATTGTCCTTCTCCATTCTATTGTCCTTCTCCACTCTATTGTCCTTCTCCATTCTATTGTCCTTCTCCACTCTATTGTCCTCCTCCACTCTATTGTCCTTCTCCACTCTATTGTCCTTCTCCATTCTATTGTCCTTCGACACTCTAGTATATTTATCCACTCTATTGTCCTTCTCCACTCTAGTATATTTATCCACTCTATTGTCCTTCTCCACTCTATTGTCCTTCTCCACTCTATTGTCCTTCTCCACTCTAGTATATTTATCCACTCTATTGTCATTCTCCACTCTATTTTCCTTCTCCACTCTTGTATATTTATCCACTCTTGTCCTTCTCCACTCTATTGTCCTTCTCCACTCTATTGTCATTCTCCAATCTATTTCTCCTTCTCCACTCTATTTTTCCTTCTCCACTCTTGTATATTTATCCACTCTATTTTTCCTTCTCCACTCTTGTCCTTTTCCACTCTATTGTCCTTCTCCACTCTAGTATATTTATCCACTCTATTGTCCTTCTCCATTCTATTGTCCTTCTCCACTCTATTGTCCTTCTCCACTCTATTGTTCTTCTCCATTCTATTGTCCTTCTCCACTCTATTGTCCTTCTCCACTCTATTGTCCTTCTCCACTCTATTGTCCTTCTCCACTCTAGTATATTTATCCACTCTATTGTCATTCTCCACTCTATTGTCATTCTCCACTCTATTTTCCTTCTCCACTCTAGTATATTTATCCACTCTTGTCCTTCTCCACTCTATTGTCCTTCTCCACTCTATTGTCATTCTCCACTCTATTTTTCCTTCTCCACTCTATTTTTCCTTCTCCACTCTTGTATATTTATCCACTCTATTTTTCCTTCTCCACTCTTGTCCTTTTCCACTCTATTGTCCTTCTCCACTCTAGTATATTTATCCACTCTATTGTCCTTCTCCATTCTATTGTCCTTCTCCACTCTATTGTCCTTCTCCACTCTATTGTCTTTCTCCACTCTATTGTCCTTCTCCACTCTATTGTCCTTCTCCACTCTAGTATATTTATCCACTCTATTGTCATTCTCCAATCCTGTAAATTTATCCACTCTATTGTCCTTCTCCACTCTATTGTCCTTCTCCACTCTATTTTTCCTTCTCCACTCTAGTATATTTATCCACTCTTGTCCTTCTCCACTCTATTGTCCATCTCCACTCTATTGTCATTCTCCACTCTTGTATATTTATCCACTCTATTGTCCTTCTCCATTCTATTGTCCTTCTCCACTCTAGTATATTTATCCACTCTATTGTACTTCTCCACTCTAGTATATTTATTCACTCTATTGTCCTTCTCCACTCTATTGTCCTTCTCCACTCTAGTATATTTATCCACTATTGTCCTTCTCCACTCTAGTATATTTATCCACTCTATTGTCCTTCTCCACTCTAGTATATTTATCCACTCTATTGTCCTTCTCCATTCTATTGTCCTTCTCCACTCTATTGTCCTTCTCCACTCTATTGTCCTTCTCCACTCTATTGTCCTTCTCCACTCTAGTATATTTATCCACTCTATTGTCCTTCTCCATTCTATTGTCCTTCTCCACTATATTGTCCTTCTCCACTCTATTGTCCTTCTCCACTCTATTGTCCTTCTCCACTCTAGTATATTTATCCACTCTATTGTCATTCTCCACTCTATTGTCATTCTCCACTCTATTTTCCTTCTCCACTCTAGTATATTTATCCACTCTTGTCCTTCTCCACTCTATTGTCCTTCTCCACTCTATTGTCATTCTCCACTCTATTTTTCCTTCTCCACTCTATTTTTCCTTCTCCACTCTTGTATATTTATCCACTCTATTTTTCCTTCTCCACTCTTGTCCTTTTCCACTCTATTGTCCTTCTCCACTCTAGTATATTTATCCACTCTATTTTTCCTTCTCCACTCTTGTCCTTTTCCACTCTATTGTCCTTCTCCACTCTAGTATATTTATCCACTCTATTGTCCTTCTCCATTCTATTGTCCTTCTCCACTCTATTGTCCTTCTCCACTCTATTGTCTTTCTCCACTCTATTGTCCTTCTCCACTCTATTGTCCTTCTCCACTCTAGTATATTTATCCACTCTATTGTCATTTTCCAATCCTGTAAATTTATCCACTCTATTGTCCTTCTCCACTCTATTGTCCTTCTCAACTCTATTTTTCCTTCTCCACTCTAGTATATTTATCCACTCTTGTCCTTCTCCACTCTATTGTCCATCTCAACTCTATTGTCATTCTCATCTCTTCTATATTTATCCACTCTATTGTCCTTCTCCATTCTATTGTCCTTCTCCACTCTAGTATATTTATCCACTCTATTGTACTTCTCCACTATAGTATATTTATCCACTCTATTGTCCTTCTCCACTCTATTGTCCTTCTCCACTCTAGTATATTTATCCACTATTGTCCTTCTCCACTCTAGTATATTTATCCACTCTATTGTCCTTCTCCACTCTAGTATATGTATCCACTCTATTGTCCTTCTCCACTCTATTGTCCTTCTCCATTCTATTGTCCTTCTCCACTCTAGTATATTTATCCACTCTATAGTCCTTCTCCATTATATTGTCCTTCTCCACTCTAGTATATTTATCCACTCTATTGTCCTTCTCCACTCTAGTATGTTTATCCACTCTATTGGCCTTCTCCACTCTATTGTCCTTCTCCACTCTAGTATATTTATCCACTCTATTGTCCTTCTCCACTCTATTGTCCTTCTCCACTCTATTTTTCCTTCTCCACTCTAGTATATTTATCCACTCTTGTCCTTCTCCACTCTTATTGTCCTTCTCCACTCTATTTTTCCTTCTCCACTCTAGTATATTTATCCACTCTTGTCCTTCTCCACTCTATTTTTCCTTCTCCACTCTTGTATATTTATCCACTCTATTTTTCCTTCTCCACTCTTGTCCTTCTCCACTCTATTGTCCTTCTCCAATCTATTGTCCTTCTCCACTCTATTGTCCTTCTCCATTCTATTGTCCTTCTCCACTCTAGTATATTTATCCACTCTATTGTCCTTCTCCACTCTAGTATATTTATCCACTCTATTGTCCTTCTCCACTCTATTGTCCTTCTCCACTCTATTGTCCTTCTCCACTCTAGTATATTTATCCACTCTATTGTCATTCTCCACTCTTGTCCTTTTCCACTCTATTGTCCTTTCTCCACTCTAGTATATTTATCCACTCTATTTTTCCTTCTCCACTCTTGTCCTTTTCCACTCTATTGTCCTTCTCCACTCTAGTATATTTATCCACTCTATTGTCCTTCTCCATTCTATTGTCCTTCTCCACTCTATTGTCCTTCTCCACTCTATTGTCTTTCTCCACTCTATTGTCCTTCTCCACTCTATTGTCCTTCTCCACTCTAGTATATTTATCCACTCTATTGTCATTTTCCAATCCTGTAAATTTATCCACTCTATTGTCCTTCTCCACTCTATTGTCCTTCTCCACTCTATTTTTCCTTCTCCACTCTAGTATATTTATCCACTCTTGTCCTTCTCCACTCTATTGTCCATCTCAACTCTATTGTCATTCTCCACTCTTGTATATTTATCCACTCTATTGTCCTTCTCCATTCTATTGTCCTTCTCCACTCTAGTATATTTATCCACTCTATTGTACTTCTCCACTCTAGTATATTTATCCACTCTATTGTCCTTCTCCACTCTATTGTCCTTCTCCACTCTAGTATATTTATCCACTATTGTCCTTCTCCACTCTAGTATATTTATCCACTCTATTGTCCTTCTCCACTCTAGTATATGTATCCACTCTATTGTCCTTCTCCACTCTATTGTCCTTCTCCATTCTATTGTCCTTCTCCACTCTAGTATATTTATCCACTCTATAGTCCTTCTCCATTATATTGTCCTTCTCCACTCTAGTATATTTATCCACTCTATTGTCCTTCTCCACTCTAGTATATTTATCCACTCTATTGGCCTTCTCCACTCTATTGTCCTTCTCCACTCTAGTATATTTATCCACTCTATTGTCCTTCTCCACTCTATTGTCCTTCTCCATTCTATTTTTCCTTCTCCACTCTAGTATATTTATCCACTCTTGTCCTTCTCCACTCTATTGTCCTTCTCCACTCTATTTTTCCTTCTCCACTCTAGTATATTTATCCACTCTTGTCCTTCTCCACTCTATTTTTCCTTCTCCACTCTTGTATATTTATCCACTCTATTTTTCCTTCTCCACTCTTGTCCTTCTCCACTCTATTGTCCTTCTCCAATCTATTGTCCTTCTCCACTCTATTGTCCTTCTCCATTCTATTGTCCTTCTCCACTCTAGTATATTTATCCACTCTATTGTCCTTCTCCACTCTATTGTCCTTCTCCATTCTATTGTCCTTCTCCACTCTATTGTCCTCCTCCACTCTATTGTCCTTCTCCACTCTATTGTCCTTCTCCATTCTATTGTCCTTCTCCACTCTAGTATATTTATCCACTCTATTGTCCTTCTCCACTCTAGTATATTTATCCACTCTATTGTCCTTCTCCACTCTATTGTCCTTCTCCACTCTATTGTCCTTCTCCACTCTAGTATATTTATCCACTCTATTGTCATTCTCCACTCTATTGTCATTCTCCACTCTATTTTCCTTCTCCACTCTAGTATATTTATCCACTCTTGTCCTTCTCCACTCTATTGTCCTTCTCCACTCTATTGTCATTCTCCACTCTATTTTTCCTTCTCCACTCTATTTTTCCTTCTCCACTCTTGTATATTTATCCACTCTATTTTTCCTTCTCCACTCTTGTCCTTTTCCACTCTATTGTCCTTCTCCACTCTAGTATATTTATCCACTCTATTGTCCTTCTCCATTCTATTGTCCTTCTCCACTCTCTTGTCCTTCTCCACTCTAGTATATTTATCCACTATATTGTCATTTCCAATCCTGTAAATTTATCCACTCTATTGTCCTTCTCCACTCTATTGTCCTTCTCCACTCTATTGTCCTTCTTCACTCTTGTATATGTATCCACTCTATTGTCCTTCTCCATTCTATTGTCCTTCTCCACTCTAGTATATTTATCCACTCTATTGTCCTTCTCCACTCTATTGTCCTTCTCCACTCTAGTATATTTATCCACTTTTGTGCTTCTCCACTCTAGTATATTTATCCACTCTATTGTCCTTCTCCACTCTATTGTCCTTCTCCACTCTAGTATATTTATCCACTATTGTCCTTCTCCACTCTAGTATATTTATCCACTCTATTGTCCTTCTCCACTCTATTGTCCTTCTCCACTCTAGTATATTTATCCACTATTGTCCTTCTCCACTCTAGTATATTTATCCACTCTATTGTCCTTCTCCATTCTATTGTCCTTCTCCACTCTAGTATATTTATCCACTCTATTGTCCTTCTCCACTCTATTGTTCCTTCTCCACTCTTGTCCTTTTCCACTCTATTGTGCTTCTCCATTCTATTGTCCTTCTCCACTCTAGTATATTTATCCACTCTATTGTCCTTCTCCACTCTAGTATATTTATCCACTCTATTGTCCTTCTCCACTCTATTGTCCTTCTCCACTCTAGTATATTTATCCACTATTGTCCTTCTCCACTCTAGTATATTTATCCACTCTGTTGTCCTTCTCCACTCTAGTATATGTATCCACTCTATTGTCCTTCTCCACTCTATTGTCCTTCTCCACTCTATTGTCCTTCTCCACTCTAGTATATTTATCCACTCTATTGTCCTTCTCCATTATATTGTCCTTCTCCACTCTAGTATATTTATCCACTATTGTCCTTCTCCACTCTAGTATATGTATCCACTCTATTGTCCTTCTCCACTCTATTGTCCTTCTCCACTCTAGTATATTTATCCACTCTATTGTCCTTCTCCATTATATTGTCCTTCTCCACTCTAGTATATTTATCCACTATTGTCCTTCTCCACTCTAGTATATGTATCCACTCTATTGTCCTTCTCCACTCTATTGTCCTTCTCCACTCTATTGTCCTTCTCCACTCTAGTATATGTATCCACTCTATTGTCCTTCTCCATTATATTGTCCTTCTCCACTCTAGTATATTTATCCACTATTGTCCTTCTCCACTCTAGTATATTTATCCACTCTATTGTCCTTCTCCATTCTATTGTCCTTCTCCACTCTAGTATATTTATCCACTCTATTGTCCTTCTCCACTCTATTGTTCTTCTCCACTCTAGTATATTTATCCACTCTATTGGCCTTCTCCACTCTATTGTCCTTCTCCACTCTAGTATATTTATCCACTATTGTCCTTCTCCACTCTAGTATATTTATCCACTCTATTGTCCTTCTCCACTCTAGTATATGTATCCACTCTATTGTCCTTCTCCACTCTATTGTCCTTCTCCACTCTATTGTCCTTCTCCACTCTAGTATATTTATCCACTCTATTGTCCTTCTCCATTATATTGTCCTTCTCCACTCTAGTATATTTATCCACTATTGTCCTTCTCCACTCTAGTATATGTATCCACTCTATTGTCCTTCTCCACTCTATTGTCCTTCTCCACTCTATTGTCCTTCTCCACTCTAGTATATTTATCCACTCTATTGTCCTTCTCCATTATATTGTCCTTCTCCACTCTAGTATATTTATCCACTATTGTCCTTCTCCACTCTAGTATATTTATCCACTCTATTGTCCTTCTCCATTCTATTGTCCTTCTCCACTCTAGTATATTTATCCACTCTATTGTCCTTCTCCACTCTATTGTCCTTCTCCACTCTAGTATATTTATCCACTCTATTGGCCTTCTCCACTCTATTGTCCTTCTCCACTCTATTTTTCCTTCTCCACTCTAGTATATTTATCCACTCTTGTCCTTCTCCACTCTATTGTCCTTCTCCACTCTAGTATATTTATCCACTCTATTGTCCTTCTCCACTCTATTGTCCTTCTCCACTCTATTTTTCCTTCTCCACTCTAGTATATTTATCCACTCTTGTCCTTCTCCACTCTATTGTCCTTCTCCACTCTGTTGTCATTCTCCACTCTATTTTTCCTTCTCCACTCTTGTATATTTATCCACTCTATTTTTCCTTCTCCACTCTTGTCCTTCTCCACTCTATTGTCCTTCTCCACTCTATTGTCCTTCTCCACTCTATTGTTCTTCTCCACTCTATTGTCCTTCTCCACTCTAGTATATTTATCCACTCTATTGTCCTTCTCCATTCTATTGTCCTTCTCCACTCTATTGTCCTTCTCCACTCTATTGTCCTTCTCCACTCTTGTATATTTATCCACTCTATTTTTCCTTCTCCACTCTTGTCCTTTTCCACTCTATTGTCCTTCTCCACTCTAGTATATTTATCCACTCTATTGTCCTTCTCCACTCTATTGTCCTTCTCCACTCTATTGTCCTTCTCCACTCTATTGTCCTTCTCCACTCTAGTATATTTATCCACTATATTGTCATTTTCCAATCCTGTAAATGTATCCACTCTATTGTCCTTCTCCACTCTATTGTCCTTCTCCACTCTATTGTCCTTCTCCACTCTTGTATATTTATCCACTCTATTGTCCTTCTCCATGCTATTGTCCTTCTCCACTCTAGTATATTTATCCACTCTATTGTCCTTCTCCATTCTATTGTCCTTCTCCACTCTAGTATATTTATCCACTCTATTGTCCTTCTCCACTCTATTGTCCTTCTCCACTCTATTGTCCTTCTCCACTCTAGTATATTTATCCACTCTATTGTCCTTCTCCATTATATTGTCCTTCTCCACTCTAGTATATTTATCCACTATTGTCCTTCTCCACTCTAGTATATTTATCCACTCTATTGTCCTTCTCCATTCTATTGTCCTTCTCCACTCTAGTATATTTATCCACTCTATTGTCCTTCTCCACTCTATTGTTCTTCTCCACTCTAGTATATTTATCCACTCTATTGGCCTTCTCCACTCTATTGTACTTCTCCACTCTAGTATATTTATCCACTATTGTCCTTCTCCACTCTAGTATATTTATCCACTCTATTGTCCTTCTCCACTCTAGTATATGTATCCACTCTATTGTCCTTCTCCACTCTATTGTCCTTCTCCACTCTATTGTCCTTCTCCACTCTAGTATATTTATCCACTCTATTGTCCTTCTCCATTATATTGTCCTTCTCCACTCTAGTATATTTATCCACTATTGTCCTTCTCCACTCTAGTATATGTATCCACTCTATTGTCCTTCTCCACTCTATTGTCCTTCTCCACTCTATTGTCCTTCTCCACTCTAGTATATTTATCCACTCTATTGTCCTTCTCCATTATATTGTCCTTCTCCACTCTAGTATATTTATCCACTATTGTCCTTCTCCACTCTAGTATATTTATCCACTCTATTGTCCTTCTCCATTCTATTGTCCTTCTCCACTCTAGTATATTTATCCACTCTATTGTCCTTCTCCACTCTATTGTCCTTCTCCACTCTAGTATATTTATCCACTCTATTGGCCTTCTCCACTCTATTGTCCTTCTCCACTCTAGTATATTTATCCACTCTATTGTCCTTCTCCACTCTATTGTCCTTCTCCACTCTATTTTTCCTTCTCCACTCTAGTATATTTATCCACTCTTGTCCTTCTCCACTCTATTGTCCTTCTCCACTCTGTTGTCATTCTCCACTCTATTTTTCCTTCTCCACTCTTGTATATTTATCCACTCTATTTTTCCTTCTCCACTCTTGTCCTTCTCCACTCTATTGTCCTTCTCCACTCTATTGTCCTTCTCCACTCTATTGTTCTTCTCCACTCTATTGTCCTTCTCCACTCTAGTATATTTATCCACTCTATTGTCCTTCTCCATTCTATTGTCCTTCTCCACTCTATTGTCCTTCTCCACTCTATTGTCCTTCTCCACTCTTGTATATTTATCCACTCTATTTTTCCTTCTCCACTCTTGTCCTTTTCCACTCTATTGTCCTTCTCCACTCTAGTATATTTATCCACTCTATTGTCCTTCTCCACTCTATTGTCCTTCTCCACTCTATTGTCCTTCTCCACTCTATTGTCCTTCTCCACTCTAGTATATTTATCCACTATATTGTCATTTCCAATCCTGTAAATGTATCCACTCTATTGTCCTTCTCCACTCTAGTATATTTATCCACTCTATTGTCCTTCTCCACTCTATTGTCCTTCTCCACTCTATTGTCCTTCTCCACTCTAGTATATTTATCCACTATATTGTCATTTCCAATCCTGTAAATGTATCCACTCTATTGTCCTTCTCCACTCTATTGTCCTTCTCCACTCTATTGTCCTTCTCCACTCTTGTATATTTATCCACTCTATTGTCCTTCTCCATGCTATTGTCCTTCTCCACTCTAGTATATTTATCCACTCTATTGTCCTTCTCCATTCTATTGTCCTTCTCCACTCTAGTATATTTATCCACTCTATTGTCCTTCTCCACTCTATTGTCCTTCTCCACTCTATTGTCCTTCTCCACTCTAGTATATTTATCCACTCTATTGTCCTTCTCCATTATATTGTCCTTCTCCACTCTAGTATATTTATCCACTATTGTCCTTCTCCACTCTAGTATATTTATCCACTCTATTGTCCTTCTCCATTCTATTGTCCTTCTCCACTCTAGTATATTTATCCACTCTATTGTCCTTCTCCACTCTATTGTCCTTCTCCACTCTAGTATATTTATCCACTCTATTGGCCTTCTCCACTCTATTGTCCTTCTCCACTCTAGTATATTTATCCACTCTATTGTCCTTCTCCACTCTATTGTCCTTCTCCACTCTATTTTTCCTTCTCCACTCTAGTATATTTATCCACTCTTGTACTTCTCCACTCTATTGTCCTTCTCCACTCTGTTGTCATTATCCACTCTATTTTTCCTTCTCCACTCTTGTATATTTATCCACTCTATTTTTCCTTCTCCACTCTTGTCCTTCTCCACTCTATTGTCCTTCTCCACTCTATTGTCCTTCTCCACTCTATTGTCCTTCTCCACTCTAGTATATTTATACACTCTATTGTCCTTCTCCATTCTATTGTCCTTCTCCACTCTATTGTCCTTCTCCACTCTATTGTCCTTCTCCACTCTTGTATATTTATCCACTCTATTTTTCCTTCTCCACTCTTGTCCTTTTCCACTCTATTGTCCTTCTCCACTCTAGTATATTTATCCACTCTATTGTCCTTCTCCACTCTATTGTCCTTCTCCACTCTATTGTCCTTCTCCACTCTAGTATATTTATCCACTATATTGTCATTTCCAATCCTGTAAATGTATCCACTCTATTGTCCTTCTCCACTCTATTGTCCTTCTCCACTCTATTGTCCTTCTCCACTCTTGTATATTTATCCACTCTATTGTCCTTCTCCATTCTATTGTCATTCTCCACTCTAGTATATTTATCCACTCTATTGTCCTTCTCCATTCTATTGTCCTTCTCCACTCTAGTATATTTATCCACTCTATTGTCCTTCTCCACTCTATTGTCCTTCTCCACTCTAGTATATTTATCCACTATTGTCCTTCTCCACTCTAGTATATTTATCCACTCTATTGTCCTTCTCCACTCTATTGTCCTTCTCCACTCTAGTATATTTATCCACTATTGTCCTTCTCCACTCTAGTATATTTATCCACTCTATTGTCCTTCTCCACTCTATTGTCCTTCTCCACTCTATTGTCCTTCTTCACTCTTGTATATGTATCCACTATATTGTCCTTCTCCATTCTATTGTCCTTCTCCACTCTAGTATATTTATCCACTCTATTGTCCTTCTCCACTCTATTGTCCTTCTCCACTCTAGTATATTTATCCACTTTTGTGCTTCTCCACTCTAGTATATTTATCCACTCTATTGTCCTTCTCCACTCTATTGTCCTTCTCCACTCTAGTATATTTATCCACTATTGTCCTTCTCCACTCTAGTATATTTATCCACTCTATTGTCCTTCTCATTCTTCTCCACTCTATTGTCCTTCTCCACTCTAGTATATTTATCCACTATTGTCCTTCTCCACTCTAGTATATTTATCCACTCTATTGTCCTTCTCCACTCTATTGTCCTTCTCCACTCTAGTATATTTATACACTATTGTCCTTCTCCACTCTAGTATATTTATCCACTCTATTGTCCTTCTCCACTCTATTGTCCTTCTCCACTCTATTGTCCTTCTTCACTCTTGTATATGTATCCACTATATTGTCCTTCTCCATTCTATTGTCCTTCTCCACTCTAGTATATTTATCCACTCTATTGTCCTTCTCCACTCTATTGTCCTTCTCCACTCTAGTATATTTATCCACTTTTGTGCTTCTCCACTCTAGTATATTTATCCACTCTATTGTCCTTCTCCACTCTCTTCTCCACTCTAGTCCTTCTCCACTCTAGTATATTTATCCACTATTGTCCTTCTCCACTCTTGTATATTTATCCACTCTATTGTCCTTCTCCACTCTATTGTCCTTCTCCACTCTATTGTATATTTATCCACTCTATTGTCCTTCTCCATTGTCCTTCTCTATTTTTCCTTCTCCACTCTTGTCCTTTTCCACTCTATTGTGCTTCTCCATTCTATTGTCCTTCTCCACTCTAGTATATTTATCCACTCTATTGTCCTTCTCCACTCTAGTATATTTATCCACTCTATTGTCCTTCTCCACTCTATTGTCCTTCTCCACTCTAGTATATTTATCCACTATTGTCCTTCTCCACTCTAATATATTTATCCACTCTATTGTCCTTCTCCACTCTAGTATATTTATCCACTCTATTGTCCTTCTCCATTATATTGTCCTTCTCCACTCTAATATATTTATCCACTATTGTCCTTCTCCACTCTAGTATATGTATCCACTCTATTGTCCTTCTCCACTCTATTGTCCTTCTCCACTCTAGTATATTTATCCACTTTTGTGCTTCTCCACTCTAGTATATTTATCCACTCTATTGTCCTTCTCCACTCTATTGTCCTTCTCCACTCTAGTATATTTATCCACTATTGTCCTTCTCCACTCTAGTATATTTATCCACTCTATTGTCCTTCTCCACTCTATTGTCCTTCTCCACTCTAGTATATTTATCCACTATTGTCCTTCTCCACTCTAGTATATTTATCCACTCTATTGTCCTTCTCCACTCTATTGTCCTTCTCCACTCTAGTATATTTATCCACTATTGTCCTTCTCCACTCTAGTATATTTATCCACTCTATTGTCCTTCTCCACTCTATTGTCCTTCTCCACTCTATTGTCCTTCTTCACTCTTGTATATGTATCCACTATATTGTCCTTCTCCATTCTATTGTCCTTCTCCACTCTAGTATATTTATCCACTCTATTGTCCTTCTCCACTCTATTGTCCTTCTCCACTCTAGTATATTTATCCACTATTGTCCTTCTCCACTCTAGTATATTTATCCACTCTATTGTCCTTCTCCACTCTATTGTCCTTCTCCACTCTAGTATATTTATCCACTCTATTGTCCTTCTCCACTCTATTTTTCCTTCTCCACTCTTGTCCTTTTCCACTCTATTGTGCTTCTCCATTATATTGTCCTTCTCCACTCTAGTATATTTATCCACTTTTGTGCTTCTCCACTCTGGTATATTTATCCACTCTATTGTCCTTCTCCACTCTATTGTCCTTCTCCACTCTAGTATATTTATCCACTATTGTCCTTCTCCACTCTAGTATATTTATCCACTCTATTGTCCTTCTCCACTCTATTGTCCTTCTCCACTCTAGTATATTTATCCACTATTGTCCTTCTCCACTCTAGTATATTTATCCACTCTATTGTCCTTCTCCACTCTATTGTCCTTCTCCACTCTAGTATATTTATCCACTATTGTCCTTCTCCACTCTAGTATATTTATCCACTCTATTGTCCTTCTCCACTCTATTGTCCTTCTCCACTCTAGTATATTTATCCACTATTGTCCTTCTCCACTCTAGTATATTTATCCACTCTATTGTCCTTCTCCACTCTATTGTCCTTCTCCACTCTATTGTCCTTCTTCACTCTTGTATATGTATCCACTATATTGTCCTTCTCCATTCTATTGTCCTTCTCCACTCTAGTATATTTATCCACTCTATTGTCCTTCTCCACTCTATTGTCCTTCTCCACTCTAGTATATTTATCCACTTTTGTGCTTCTCCACTCTAGTATATTTATCCACTCTATTGTCCTTCTCCACTCTATTGTCCTTCTCCACTCTAGTATATTTATCCACTATTGTCCTTCTCCACTCTAGTATATTTATCCACTCTATTGTCCTTCTCCACTCTATTGTCCTTCTCCACTCTAGTATATTTATCCACTCTATTGTCCTTCTCCACTCTATTTTTCCTTCTCCACTCTTGTCCTTTTCCACTCTATTGTGCTTCTCCATTATATTGTCCTTCTCCACTCTAGTATATTTATCCACTTTTGTGCTTCTCCACTCTGGTATATTTATCCACTCTATTGTCCTTCTCCACTCTATTGTCCTTCTCCACTCTAGTATATTTATCCACTATTGTCCTTCTCCACTCTAGTATATTTATCCACTCTATTGTCCTTCTCCACTCTATTGTCCTTCTCCACTCTAGTATATTTATCCACTATTGTCCTTCTCCACTCTAGTATATTTATCCACTCTATTGTCCTTCTCCACTCTATTGTCCTTCTCCACTCTAGTATATTTATCCACTATTGTCCTTCTCCACTCTAGTATATTTATCCACTCTATTGTCCTTCTCCACTCTATTGTCCTTCTCCACTCTATTGTCCTTCTTCACTCTTGTATATGTATCCACTATATTGTCCTTCTCCATTCTATTGTCCTTCTCCACTCTAGTATATTTATCCACTCTATTGTCCTTCTCCACTCTATTGTCCTTCTCCACTCTAGTATATTTATCCACTTTTGTGCTTCTCCACTCTAGTATATTTATCCACTCTATTGTCCTTCTCCATTCTATTGTCCTTCTCCACTCTAGTATATTTATCCACTCTATTGTCCTTCTCCACTCTATTGTCCTTCTCCACTCTAGTATATTTATCCACTATTGTCCTTCTCCACTCTAGTATATTTATCCACTCTATTGTCCTTCTCCACTCTAGTATATGTATCCACTCTATTGTCCTTCTCCACTCTATTGTCCTTCTCCACTCTATTGTCCTTCTCCACTCTAGTATATTTATCCACTCTATTGTCCTTCTCCATTATATTGTCCTTCTCCACTCTAGTATATTTATCCACTCTATTGTCCTTCTCCATTCTATTGTCCTTCTCCACTCTAGTATATTTATCCACTCTATTGTCCTTCTCCACTCTATTGTCCTTCTCCACTCTATTGTCCTTCTCCACTCTAGTATATTTATCCACTCTATTGTCCTTCTCCATTATATTGTCCTTCTCCACTCTAGTATATTTATCCACTATTGTCCTTCTCCACTCTAGTATATTTATCCACTCTATTGTCCTTCTCCATTCTATTGTCCTTCTCCACTCTAGTATATTTATCCACTCTATTGTCCTTCTCCACTCTATTGTCCTTCTCCACTCTAGTATATTTATCCACTCTATTGGCCTTCTCCACTCTATTGTCCTTCTCCACTCTAGTATATTTATCCACTCTATTGTCCTTCTCCACTCTATTGTCCTTCTCCACTCTATTTTTCCTTCTCCACTCTAGTATATTTATCCACTCTTGTCCTTCTCCACTCTATTGTCCTTCTCCACTCTGTTGTCATTCTCCACTCTATTTTTCCTTCTCCACTCTTGTATATTTATCCACTCTATTTTTCCTTCTCCACTCTTGTCCTTCTCCACTCTATTGTCCTTCTCCACTCTATTGTCCTTCTCAACTCTATTGTCCTTCTCCACTCTATTGTCCTTCTCCACTCTAGTATATTTATCCACTATATTGTCCTTCTCCATTCTATTGTCCTTCTCCACTCTATTGTCCTTCTCCACTCTATTGTCCTTCTCCACTCTTGTATATTTATCCACTCTATTTTTCCTTCTCCACTCTTGTCCCTTTCCACTCTATTGTCCTTCTCCACTCTAGTATATTTATCCACTCTATTGTCCTTCTCCACTCTATTGTCCTTCTCCACTCTATTGTCCTTCTCCACTCTATTGTCCTTCTCCACTCTAGTATATTTATCCACTATATTGTCATTTCCAATCCTGTAAATGTATCCACTCTATTGTCCTTCTCCACTCTATTGTCCTTCTCCACTCTATTGTCCTTCTCCACTCTTGTATATTTATCCACTCTATTGTCCTTCTCCATTCTATTGTCCTTCTCCACTCTAGTATATTTATCCACTCTATTGTCCTTCTCCATTCTATTGTCCTTCTCCACTCTAGTATATTTATCCACTCTATTGTCCTTCTCCACTCTATTGTCCTTCTCCACTCTAGTATATTTATCCACTATTGTCCTTCTCCACTCTAGTATATTTATCCACTCTATTGTCCTTCTCCACTCTATTGTCCTTCTCCACTCTAGTATATTTATCCACTATTGTCCTTCTCCACTCTAGTATATTTATCCACTCTATTGTCCTTCTCCACTCTATTGTCCTTCTCCACTCTAGTATATTTATCCACTATTGTCCTTCTCCACTCTAGTATATTTATCCACTCTATTGTCCTTCTCCATTCTATTGTCCTTCTCCACTCTAGTATATTTATCCGCTCTATTGTCCTTCTCCACTCTATTTTTCCTTCTCCACTCTTGTCCTTTTCCACTCTATTGTTCTTCTCCATTCTATTGTCCTTCTCCACTCTAGTATATTTATCCACTCTATTGTCCTTCTCCACTCTAGTATATTTATCCACTCTATTGTCCTTCTCCACTCTATTGTCCTTCTCCACTCTAGTATATTTATCCACTATTGTCCTTCTCCACTCTAGTATATTTATCCACTCTATTGTCCTTCTCCACTCTAGTATATTTATCCACTCTATTGTCCTTCTCCACTCTATTGTCCTTCTCCACTCTATTGTCCTTCTCCACTCTAGTATATTTATCCACTCTATTGTCCTTCTCCATTATATTGTCCTTCTCCACTCTAGTATATTTATCCACTATTGTCCTTCTCCACTCTAGTATATTTATCCACTCTATTGTCCTTCTCCATTCTATTGTCCTTCTCCACTCTAGTATATTTATCCACTCTATTGTCCTTCTCCACTCTATTGTCCTTCTCCACTCTAGTATATTTATCCACTCTATTGTTCTTCTCCACTCTAGTATATGTATCCACTCTATTGTCCTTCTCCATTCTATTGTCCTTCTCCACTCTAGTATATTTATCCACTCTATAGTCCTTCTCCATTATATTGTCCTTCTCCACTCTAGTATATTTATCCACTCTATTGTCCTTCTCCACTCTAGTATATTTATCCACTCTATTGGCCTTCTCCACTCTATTGTCCTTCTCCACTCTAGTATATTTATCCACTCTATTGTCCTTCTCCACTCTATTGTCCTTCTCCACTCTATTTTTCCTTCTCCATTCTAGTATATTTATCCACTCTTGTCCTTCTCCACTCTATTGTCCTTCTCCACTCTATTGTCATTCTCCACTCTATTGTCCTTCTCCACTCTATTTTTCCTTCTCCACTCTAGTATATTTATCCACTCTTGTCCTTCTCCACTCTATTGTCCATCTCCACTCTATTGTCATTCTCCACTCTTGTATATTTATCCACTCTATTGTCCTTCTCCATTCTATTGTCCTTCTCCACTCTTGTATATTTATCCACTCTATTGTCCTTCTCCACTCTATTGTCCTTCTCCACTCTATTGTCTTTCTCCACTCTATTGTCCTTCTCCACTCTATTGTCCTTCTCCACTCTATTGTCCTTCTCCACTCTATTTTTCCTTCTCCACTCTAGTATATTTATCCACTCTTGTCCTTCTCCACTCTATTGTCCATCTCCACTCTATTGTCATTCTCCACTCTTGTATATTTATCCACTCTATTGTCCTTCTCCATTCTATTGTCCTTCTCCACTCTTGTATATTTATCCACTCTATTGTCCTTCTCCACTCTATTGTCCTTCTCCACTCTAGTATATTTATCCACTATTGTCCTTCTCCACTCTAGTATATGTATCCACTCTATTGTCCTTCTCCACTCTATTGTCCTTCTCCATTCTATTGTCCTTCTCCACTCTAGTATATTTATCCACTCTATAGTCCTTCTCCATTATATTGTCCTTCTCCACTCTAGTATATTTATCCACTCTATTGTCCTTCTCCACTCTAGTATATTTATCCACTCTATTGGCCTTCTCCACTCTATTGTCCTTCTCCACTCTAGTATATTTATCCACTCTATTGTCCTTCTCCACTCTATTGTCCTTCTCCACTCTAGTATATTTATCCACTCTTGTCCTTCTCCACTCTATTGTCCTTCTCCACTCTATTGTCATTCTCCACTCTATTTTTCCTTCTCCACTCTTGTATATTTATCCACTCTATTTTTCCTTCTCCACTCTTGTCCTTCTCCACTCTATTGTCCTTCTCCACTCTATTGTCCTTCTCCATTATATTGTCCTTCTCCACTCTAGTATATTTATCCACTCTATTTTTCCTTCTCCACTCCTGTCCTTCTCCACTCTATTGTCCTTCTCCACTCTATTGTCCTTCTCCACTCTATTGTCCTTCTCCATTCTATTGTCATTCTCCACTCTAGTATATTTATCCACTCTATTGTCCTTCTCCACTCTATTGTCCTTCTCCATTCTATTGTTCTTCTCCACTCTATTGTCCTCCTCCACTCTATTGTCCTCCACTCTATTGTCCTTCTCCATTCTATTGTCCTTCTCCACTCTAGTATATTTATCCACTCTATTGTCATTCTCCACTCTATTTTCCTTCTCCACTCTAGTATATTTATCCACTCTTGTCCTTCTCCACTCTATTGTCCTTCTCCACTCTATTTTTCCTTCTCCACTCTATTTTTCCTTCTCCACTCTTGTCCTTTTCCACTCTATTGTCCTTCTCCACTCTAGTATATTTATCCACTCTATTGTCCTTCTCCATTCTATTGTCCTTCTCCACTCTATTGTCCTTCTCCACTCTATTGTCCTTCTCCACTCTATTGTCCTTCTCCACTCTAGTATATTTATCCACTATATTGTCATTTCCAATCCTGTAAATTTATCCACTCTATTGTCCTTCTCCACTCTATTGTCCTTCTCCACTCTATTGTCCTTCTCCACTCTTGTATATTTATCCACTCTATTGTCCTTCTCCATTCTATTGTCCTTCTCCACTCTAGTATATTTATCCACTCTATTGTCCTTCTCCATTCTATTGTCCTTCTCCACTCTAGTATATTTATCCACTCTATTGTCCTTCTCCACTCTATTGTCCTTCTCCACTCTATTGTCCTTCTCCATTATATTGTCCTTCTCCACTCTAGTATATTTATCCACTCTATTTTTCCTTCTCCACTCTTGTCCTTCTCCACTCTACTGTCCTTCTCCACTCTATTGTCCTTCTCCACTCTATTGTCCTTCTCCATTCTATTGTCATTCTCCACTCTAGTATATTTATCCACTCTATTGTCCTTCTCCACTCTATTGTCCTTCTCCATTCTATTGTCCTTCTCCACTCTATTGTCCTCCTCCACTCTATTGTCCTTCTCCACTCTATTGTCCTTCTCCATTCTATTGTCCTTCTCCACTCTAGTATATTTATCCACTCTATTGTCATTCTCCACTCTATTTTCCTTCTCCACTCTAGTATATTTATCCACTCTTGTCCTTCTCCACTCTATTGTCCTTCTCCACTCTATTTTTCCTTCTCCACTCTATTTTTCCTTCTCCACTCTTGTCCTTTTCCACTCTATTGTCCTTCTCCACTCTAGTATATTTATCCACTCTATTGTCCTTCTCCATTCTATTGTCCTTCTCCACTCTATTGTCCTTCTCCACTCTGTTGTCCTTCTCCACTCTATTGTCGTTCTCCACTCTAGTATATTTATCCACTATATTGTCATTTCCAATCCTGTAAATTTATCCACTCTATTGTCCTTCTCCACTCTATTGTCCTTCTCCACTCTATTGTCTTTCTCCACTCTTGTATATTTATCCACTCTATTGTCCTTCTCCATTCTATTGTCCTTCTCCACTCTAGTATATTTATCCACTCTATTGTCCTTCTCCACTCTATTGTCCTTCTCCACTCTAGTATATTTATCCACTATTGTCCTTCTCCACTCTAGTATATTTATCCACTCTATTGTCCTTCTCCACTCTATTGTCCTTCTCCACTCTAGTATATTTATCCACTATTGTCCTTCTCCACTCTAGTATATTTATCCACTCTATTGTCCTTCTCCATTCTATTGTCCTTCTCCACTCTAGTATATTTATCCACTCTATTGTCCTTCTCCACTCTATTTTTCCTTCTCCACTCTTGTCCTTTTCCACTCTATTGTTCTTCTCCATTCTATTGTCCTTCTCCACTCTAGTATATTTATCCACTCTATTGTCCTTCTCCACTCTAGTATATTTATCCACTCTATTGTCCTTCTCCACTCTATTGTCCTTCTCCACTCTAGTATATTTATCCACTATTGTCCTTCTCCACTCTAGTATATTTATCCACTCTATTGTCCTTCTCCACTCTAGTATATGTATCCACTCTATTGTCCTTCTCCACTCTATTGTCCATCTCCACTCTATTGTCCTTCTCCACTCTAGTATATTTATCCACTCTATTGTCCTTCTCCATTATATTGTCCTTCTCCACTCTAGTATATTTATCCACTATTGTCCTTCTCCACTCTAGTATATTTATCCACTCTATTGTCCTTCTCCATTCTATTGTCCTTCTCCACTCTAGTATATTTATCCACTCTATTGTCCTTCTCCACTCTATTGTCCTTCTCCACTCTAGTATATTTATCCACTCTATTGGCATTCTCCACTCTATTGTCCTTCTCCACTCTAGTATATTTATCCACTCTATTGTCCTTCTACACTCTATTGTCCTTCTCCACTCTATTTTTCCTTCTCCACTCTAGTATATTTATCCACTCTTGTGCTTCTCCACTCTATTGTCCTTCTCCACTCTATTGTCATTCTCCACTCTATTTTTCCTTCTCCACTCTTGTATATTTATCCACTCTATTTTTCCTTCTCCACTCTTGTCCTTCTCCACTCTATTGTCCTTCTCCACTCTATTGTCCTTCTCCACTCTATTGTTCTTCTCCACTCTATTGTCCTTCTCCACTCTAGTATATTTATCCACTCTATTGTCCTTCTCCATTCTATTGTCCTTCTCCACTCTCTTGTCCTTCTCCATTCTATTGTCCTTCTCCACTCTATTGTCCTTCTCCACTCTAGTATATTTATCCACTATTGTCCTTCTCCACTCTAGTATATTAATCCATTCTATTGTCCTTCTCCACTCTAGTATATTTATCCACTCTATTGTCCTTCTCCACTCTATTGTCAGTACCTCCAGGCTCTGATCAGGCCCTACACCCAAACAAGGGCACTGCGTTCATCCACCTCTGGCCTGCTCGCCTCCCTACCACTGAGGAAGTACAGTTCCCGCTCAGCCCAGTCAAAACTGTTCGCTGCTCTGGCCCCCCAATGGTGGAACAAACTCCCTCACGACGCCAGGACAGCGGAGTCAATCACCACCTTCCGGAGACACCTGAAACCCCACCTCTTTAAGGAATACCTAGGATAGGATAAAGTAATCCCTCTCACCCCCCCTCCCCCTGAAAAGATTTAGATGCACTACTGTTCCACTGGAGGTCATAAGGTGAATGCACCAATTTGTAAGTCGCTCTGGAAAAGAGCGTCTGCTAAATGACTTAAATGTAAAATGTAAATGTCCTTCTCCACTCTATTGTCCTTCTCCACTCTAGTATATTTATCCACTCTATTGTCATTCTCCACTCTATTGTCATTCTCCACTCTATTTTTCCTTCTCCACTCTAGTATATTTATCCACTCTATTGTCCTTCTCCACTCTATTGTCCTTCTCCACTCTATTTTTCCTTCTCCACTCTAGTATATTTATCCACTCTTGTCCTTCTCCACTCTATTGTCCTTCTCCACTCTATTGTCATTCTCCACTCTATTTTTCCTTCTCCACTCTTGTATATTTATCCACTCTATTTTGCCTTCTCCACTCTTGTCCTTTTCCACTCTATTGTCCTTCTCCATTCTATTGTCCTTCTCCACTCTAGTATATTTATCCACTCTATTGGCTTTCTCCATTCTATTGTCCTTCTCCACTCTAGTATATTTATCCACTCTATTGTCCTTCTCCACTCTATTGTCTTTCTCCACTCTAGTATATTTATCCACTATAGTCCTTCTCCACTCTAGTATATTTATCCACTCTATTGTCCTTCTCCACTCTAGTATATTTATCCACTCTATTGTCCTTCTCCACTCTAGTATATTTATCCACTCTATTGTCCTTCTCCATTCTATTGTCCTTCTCCACTCTAGTATACACACACACACACACACACACACACACACACACACACACACACACACACACACACACACACACACACACACACACATAACGATGTGCGCTGAGAGTCGGGAAGCATGTTCAGGGAGTGAGTGTCTTGATAAAATACGGAGCATAGTACAAAACGTGAAACACTAACAACACACAGACAGGAAACAGAAACAATGACACCTGGGGAAGGGAGTGACATATATAGGGAAGGAACCGAATGGAGTGACATATATAGGGAAGGAACCAAAGGGAGTGACATATATAGGGAAGGAACCAAAGGGAGTGACATATATAGGGAATGAACCGAAGGGAGTGACATATATAGGGAAGGAACCGAAGGGAGTGACATATATAGGGAAGGAATTAAAGGGAGTGACATATATAGGGAAGGAACCGAAGGGAGTGACATATATAGGGAAGGAACCAAAGGTAGTGACATATATAGGGAAGGAACCAATGGGAGGGACATATATAGGGAAGGAACCCAAGGGAGTGACATATATAGGGAAGGAACCAAAGGGAGTGACATATATAGGGAAGGAACCAATGGGAGGGACATATATAGGGAAGGAACCCAAGGGAGAGACATATATAGGGAAGGAACCAATGGGAGGAACATATATAGGGAAGGAACCCAAGGGAGTGACATATATAGGGAAGGAACCAGAGGGAGAGACATATATAGGGAAGGAACCAAAGGGAGTGACATATATAGGGAAGGAACCAGAGGGAGAGACATATATAGGGAAGGAACCAAAGGGAGTGACATATATAGGGAAGGAACCAAAGGGAGAGACATATATAGGGAAGGAACCAAAGGGAGTGACATATATAGGGAAGGAACCAATGGGAGGAACATATATAGGGAAGGAACCAAAGGGAGTGACATATATAGGGAAGGAACCAGAGGGAGAGACATATATAGGGAAGGAACTAAATGGAGTGACATATATAGGGAAGGAACCAATGGGAGGAACATATATAGGGAAGGAACCAAAGGGAGTGACATATATAGGGAAGGAACCCAAGGGAGTGACATATATAGGGAAGGAACCAGAGGGAGAGACATATATAGGGAAGGAACCAAAGGGAGAGACATATATAGGGAAGGAACCCAAGGGAGTGACATATATAGGGAAGGAACCAGAGGGAGAGACATATATAGGGAAGGAACCCAAGGGAGTGACAGATATAGGGAAGGAACCAGAGGGAGAGACATATATAGGGAAGGAACCGAAGGGAGTGACATATATAGGGAAGGAACCCAAGGGAGTGACATATATAGGGAAGGAACCGAAGGGAGTGACATATATAGGGAAGGAACCCAAGGGAGTGACATATATAGGGAAGGAACCAGAGGGAGAGACATATATAGGGAAGGAACCCAAGGGAGTGACATATATAGGGAAGGAACCAGAGGGAGAGACATATATAGGGAAGGAACCAAAGACAGGGACATATATAGGGAAGGAACCCAAGGGAGTGACATATATAGGGAAGGAACCAGAGGGAGAGACATATATAGGGAAGGAACCCAAGGGAGTGACATATATAGGGAAGGAACCAGAGGGAGAGACATATATAGGGAAGGAACCAAAGAGAGGGACATATATAGGGAAGGAACCCAAGGGAGTGACATATATAGGGAAGGAACTGAAGGGAGTGACATATATAGGGAAGGATCCAGAGGGAGAGACATATATAGGGAAGGAACCAAAGAGAGGGACATATATAGGGAAGGAACCCAAGGGAGTGACATATATAGGGAAGGAACCAGAGGGAGAGACATATATAGGGAAGGAACCCAAGGGAGTGACATATATAGGGAAGGAACCAGAGGGAGAGACATATATAGGGAAGGAACCAAAGGGAGGGACATATATAGGGAAGGAACCAGAGGGAGAGACATATATAGGGAAGGAACCAAATGGGGTGACATATATAGGGAAGGAACCAATGGGAGGTACATATATAGGGAAGGATCCAAAGGGAGTGACATGTATAGGGAAGGAACCAAAGGGAGTGACATATATAGGGAAGGAACCGAAGGGAGTGACATATATAGGGAAGGAACCAAAGGGAGTGACATATATAGGGAAGGAACCGAAGGGAGTGACATATATAGGGAAGGAACCAAAGGGAGTGACATATATAGGGAAGGAACCTAAGGGAGTGACATATATAGGGAAGGAACCAAAGGGAGTGACATATATAGGGAAGGAACCAAGGGGAGTGACATATATAGGGAAGGAACCAAAGGGAGAGACATATATAGGGAAGGAACCAAAAGGAGTGACATATATAGGGAAGGTAATCAAGGAAGTGATGGAGTCCAGGTGAGTCTGATGACGCGCAGGTGCGCGTAACGATGGTGACAGGTGTGCGGCATAACGAGCAGCCTGGTGACCTAGAGGCCGGAGAGGGAGCACACAGTGACACACACGAGGTAGTTAATAACATTGTGTGATGTTGTAACTCTGATATCTGTGGTACGGATGTTGTCCGTGTAGTTAATAACATTGTGGGATGGTGTAACTCTGATACCTGGGGTGTGTATGGCATGCGTTACAGGCTGCGGGTTGCTAACTGCAGGGGGTATTCTGTAACACAGTGCAGGAGAGAGAGAACGGCTGCATCTGGTTTCTGTTGGAGGAGACTGCCTGGCCCTCCTCGGTGTCCAAGTGCCCACTGACAGAGAGAGAAAGGCTCTCTTGTTCGGGTCCAAATAGCTTTACTGAGAGGGTCTAACGACATGCTGAAGGAAATCGTATCAATCCCTTGTCCGATGACAAAGATGAAGACCTTTCTAGGGCCCCTGGGAGGATCCAAAAATGAGCCTCAAGTCAGATAGTGACTCAGTATTTTGGCTTGGACCTATTTTTCCCCTTTCAACCTAGCAACCAGTGTAAATAGAAGGTAGGTGAGCCCAAGGGAAAGTAATCAGGGAGTAGAATGAAAGAACAGTACTCAGAGAATAGAATGAAAGAACAGTACTCAGGAAGTAGATTGAAAGAACAGTACTCAGGGAGTAGAATGAAAGAACAGTTCTCAGGGAGTAGAATGAAAGAACAGTACTCAGGGAGTAGAATAAAAGAACAGTACTCAGGGAGTAGAATGAAAGAACAGTACTCAGAGCATAGAATGAAAGAACAGTACTCAGGGAGTAGAACAGTACTCAGGGAGTAGAATGAAAGAACAGTACTCAGGGAGTAGAATGAAAGAACAGTAGTCAGGTTGTAGAATGAAAGAACAGTACTCAGGGAATAGCATGAAAGAACATCACTCAGGTAGTAGAATGAAAGAACAGTACTCAAGGAGTAGAATGAAAGAACAGTACTCAGGGAATAGCATGAAAGAACAGTACTCAGGGAGTAGAACAGTACTCAGGGAGTAGAATGAAAGAACAGTACTCAGGGAGTAGAACAGTACTCAGGTAGTAGAATGAAAGAACAGTACTCAGGGAGTAGAATGAAAGAACAGTACTCAAGGAGTGGAACAGTACTTTGGGAGTAGAATGAAAGAACAATACTCAGGGAGTAGAATGAAAGAACAGTACTCAGGAGGTAGAATGAAAGAACAGTACTCAGGGAGTAGAATGAAAGAACAGTATACAGGGAATAGAATGAAAGAACAGTACTCAGGGAGTAGAATGAAAGAACAGTACTCAGGGAGAAGAATGAAAGAACAGTACTCATGGAGTAGAGCAGTACTCAGGGAGTACAATGAAAGAACAGTACTCATGGAGTAGAGCAGAACTCAGGGAGTAGAATGAAAGAACAGTACTCAGGGAGTAGAATGAAAGAACAGTACTCAGGGAGTAGGGCAGTACTCAGGGAGTAGAATGAAAGAACAGTACTCAGGGAGTAGAATGAAAGAACAGTACTCAGGGAGTAGAACAGTACTCAGGGAGTAGAATGAAAGAACAGTACTCAGGGAGTAGAGCAGTACTCAGGGAGCAGAATGAAAGAACAGTACTCAGGGAGTAGGGCAGTACTCAGGGAGTAGAATGAAAGAACAGTACTCATGGAGTAGAGCAGTACTCGGGGAGTAGAATGAAAGAACAGTACTCAGGGAGTAGAATGAAAGAACAGTACTCAGGGAGTAGGGCAGTACTCAGGGAGTAGAACAGTACTCAGGGAGTAGAATGAAAGAACAGTACTCAGGGAGTAGAGCAGTACTCAGAGAGTAGAATGAAAGAACAGTACTCAGGGAGTAGAGCAGTACTCAGGGAGTAGAATGAAAGAAGAGTACTCAGGGAGTAGAATGAAAGAACAGTACTCAGGGAGTATAGCAGTACTCAGGGAGTAGAATGAAAGAACAGTACTCAGGGAGTAGAATGAAAGAACGGTGCTCAGGGAATAGAATGAAAGAACAGTACTCAGGGAGTAGAGCAGTACTCAGAGAGTAGAATGAAAGAACAGTACTCAGGGAGTAGAATGAATGAACAGTACTCAGGGAGTAGGGCAGTACTCAGGGAGTAGAATGAAAGAACAGTACCCAGGGAGTAGAATGAAAGAACAGTACTCAGGGAGTAGAATGAAAGAACAGTACTCAGGGAGTAGAACAGTACTCAGGGAGTAGAATGAAAGAACAGTACTCAGAGCATAGAATGAAAGAACAGTACTCAGGGAGTAGAACAGTACTCAGGGAGTAGAATGAAAGAACAGTACTCAGGGAGTAGAATGAAAGAACAGTAGTCAGGTTGTAGAATGAAAGAACAGTACTCAGGGAATAGCATGAAAGAACATCACTCAGGTAGTAGAATGAAAGAACAGTACTCAAGGAGTAGAATGAAAGAACAGTACTCAGGGAATAGCATGAAAGAACAGTACTCAGGGAGTAGAACAGTACTCAGGGAGTAGAATGAAAGAACAGTACTCAGGGAGTAGAACAGTACTCAGGTAGTAGAATGAAAGAACAGTACTCAGGGAGTAGAATGAAAGAACAGTACTCAAGGAGTGGAACAGTACTTTGGGAGTAGAATGAAAGAACAATACTCAGGGAGTAGAATGAAAGAACAGTACTCAGGAGGTAGAATGAAAGAACAGTACTCAGGGAGTAGAATGAAAGAACAGTATACAGGGAATAGAATGAAAGAACAGTACTCAGGGAGTAGAATGAAAGAACAGTACTCAGGGAGAAGAATGAAAGAACAGTACTCATGGAGTAGAGCAGTACTCAGGGAGTACAATGAAAGAACAGTACTCATGGAGTAGAGCAGAACTCAGGGAGTAGAATGAAAGAACAGTACTCAGGGAGTAGAATGAAAGAACAGTACTCAGGGAGTAGGGCAGTACTCAGGGAGTAGAATGAAAGAACAGTACTCAGGGAGTAGAATGAAAGAACAGTACTCAGGGAGTAGAACAGTACTCAGGGAGTAGAATGAAAGAACAGTACTCAGGGAGTAGAGCAGTACTCAGGGAGCAGAATGAAAGAACAGTACTCAGGGAGTAGGGCAGTACTCAGGGAGTAGAATGAAAGAACAGTACTCATGGAGTAGAGCAGTACTCGGGGAGTAGAATGAAAGAACAGTACTCAGGGAGTAGAATGAAAGAACAGTACTCAGGGAGTAGGGCAGTACTCAGGGAGTAGAACAGTACTCAGGGAGTAGAATGAAAGAACAGTACTCAGGGAGTAGAGCAGTACTCAGAGAGTAGAATGAAAGAACAGTACTCAGGGAGTAGAGCAGTACTCAGGGAGTAGAATGAAAGAAGAGTACTCAGGGAGTAGAATGAAAGAACAGTACTCAGGGAGTATAGCAGTACTCAGGGAGTATAATGAAAGAACAGTACTCAGGGAGTAGAATGAAAGAACGGTGCTCAGGGAATAGAATGAAAGAACAGTACTCAGGGAGTAGAGCAGTACTCAGAGAGTAGAATGAAAGAACAGTACTCAGGGAGTAGAATGAATGAACAGTACTCAGGGAGTAGGGCAGTACTCAGGAGTAGAATGAAAGAACAGTACCCAGGGAGTAGAATGAAAGAACAGTACTCAGGAGTAGAATGAAAGAACAGTACTCAGGGAGTAGAACGGTACTCAGGGAGTAGAATGAAAGAACAGTACTCAGAGCATAGAATGAAAGAACAGTACTCAGGGAGTAGAACAGTACTCAGGGAGTAGAATGAAAGAACAGTACTCAGGGAGTAGAATGAAAGAACAGTAGTCAGGTTGTAGAATGAAAGAACAGTACTCAGGGAATAGCATGAAAGAACATCACTCAGGTAGTAGAATGAAAGAACAGTACTCAAGGAGTAGAATGAAAGAACAGTACTCAGGGAATAGCATGAAAGAACAGTACTCAGGGAGTAGAACAGTACTCAGGAGTAGAATGAAAGAACAGTACTCAGGGAGTAGAACAGTACTCAGGTAGTAGAATGAAAGAACAGTACTCAGGGAGTAGAATGAAAGAACAGTACTCAAGGAGTGGAACAGTACTTTGGGAGTAGAATGAAAGAACAATACTCAGGGAGTAGAATGAAAGAACAGTACTCAGGAGGTAGAATGAAAGAACAGTACTCAGGGAGTAGAATGAAAGAACAGTATACAGGGAATAGAATGAAAGAACAGTACTCAGGGAGTAGAATGAAAGAACAGTACTCAGGGAGAAGAATGAAAGAACAGTACTCATGGAGTAGAGCAGTACTCAGGGAGTACAATGAAAGAACAGTACTCATGGAGTAGAGCAGAACTCAGGGAGTAGAATGAAAGAACAGTACTCAGGGAGTAGAATGAAAGAACAGTACTCAGGGAGTAGGGCAGTACTCAGGGAGTAGAATGAAAGAACAGTACTCAGGGAGTAGAATGAAAGAACAGTACTCAGGGAGTAGAACAGTACTCAGGGAGTAGAATGAAAGAACAGTACTCAGGGAGTAGAGCAGTACTCAGGGAGCAGAATGAAAGAACAGTACTCAGGGAGTAGGGCAGTACTCAGGGAGTAGAATGAAAGAACAGTACTCATGGAGTAGAGCAGTACTCGGGGAGTAGAATGAAAGAACAGTACTCAGGGAGTAGAATGAAAGAACAGTACTCAGGGAGTAGGGCAGTACTCAGGGAGTAGAACAGTACTCAGGGAGTAGAATGAAAGAACAGTACTCAGGGAGTAGAGCAGTACTCAGAGAGTAGAATGAAAGAACAGTACTCAGGGAGTAGAGCAGTACTCAGGGAGTAGAATGAAAGAAGAGTACTCAGGGAGTAGAATGAAAGAACAGTACTCAGGGAGTATAGCAGTACTCAGGGAGTAGAATGAAAGAACAGTACTCAGGGAGTAGAATGAAAGAACGGTGCTCAGGGAATAGAATGAAAGAACAGTACTCAGGGAGTAGAGCAGTACTCAGAGAGTAGAATGAAAGAACAGTACTCAGGGAGTAGAATGAATGAACAGTACTCAGGGAGTAGGGCAGTACTCAGGGAGTAGAATGAAAGAACAGTACCCAGGGAGTAGAATGAAAGAACAGTACTCAGGGAGTAGAATGAAAGAACAGTACTCAGGGAGTAGAACAGTACTCAGGGAGTAGAATGAAAGAACAGTACTCAGGGAGTAGAGCAGTACTCAGGGAATAGAATGAAAGAACAGTACTCAGGGAGTAGAATGAAAGAACAGTGCTCAGGGAATAGAATGAAAGAACAGTACTCAGGGAGTAGAGCAGTACTCAGAGAGTAGAATGAAAGAACAGTACTCAGGGAGTAGAGCAGTACTCAGGGAGTAGAATGAAAGAACAGTACTCAGGGAGTGGAGTAGAATGAAAGAACAGTACTCAGGGAGTAGAATGAAAGAACAGTACTCAGGGAGTAGAATGAAAGAACAGTACTCAGGGAGTAGAGCAGTACTCAGGGAGTAGAATAGTTTGGGTAGGCAAAGTCACTAAACAAAACAATGAACCACGTTTTTGAACAGTTGTGCTAAAGAGCTGTCTCTCTCTCTCTCTCTGGTGTCACATTATAATGGACCTGTTTGACCTCGCAGAGGTTAAAGTTACTCTATCTTCACGACCCCAGTATGATTTATCCAATGAGGTGAAAAATGGGAGAGCATATGTGGATTTATTTAAGTAACTTCTATAATGTATAATGACTTCATAGAATATAGCCTGATATAGCACTCCTTTGTAATTTTACATTTTCGTAATTTACAAATTAGAGCCAGTGCCATCTTGCTTATCAGAATGTTTTCAACATTATATTTGAACTTTTCTTGTTTTCTCTCTGTAAACTATTGTCATGACATCAGTCTGCTCATGTCCTGTGCTGCCTTCTGTCCTGTGTTTTCAGTGTGGCTTTCAATGGCTTTTTAATCCCAAGGGCCTCCTCTGGGTTTTGTACTGAGCTCTCTGAGGTGACAGGAGAGCGTTTACAGCTCAGTGTTTGTGTGATTCAGTGCTCCTGTTCCCTGGTCCGCTTCCCTGGGTTATAAAAAGAAATGAGAAAATAGTAAGAACAAAAAACCTGTAGAGTAAAAATCCAATTATTTTATTAAACAACATCTTATTGAACAGCCAAGCAAGAACCGGCAGCACCGGAACTACAACCAGGGCTGTGTGAATCAGAAGAACTACAATCATGGCTGTGTGAATCAGAAGAACTACAATCATGGCTGTGTGAATCAGAAGAACTACAACAAGGTCTGTATGATTTAGAGGAACAACATACAGGGCTGTATGAATTAGAGGAACTACAACCACGGCTGTGTGAATCAGAAGAACTACAACAAGGTCTGTGTGAATCAGAAGATACAACCAGGGCTGTGTGAATGAAAGGAACTACAATCATGGCTGTGTGAATCAGAAGAACTACAACCATGGCTGTGTGAATCAGAAGATACAACCATGGCTGTGTGAATCAGAAGATACAACCAGGGCTGTATGAATTAATGAACTAAAATCATGGCTGTATGAATTAGAAGAACTACAACCAGGGCTGTGTGAATCAGAAGAACTACAACAAGGGCTGTGTGAATCAGAAGAACTACAACAAGGTCTGTATGAATCAGAAGAACTACAACCATGGCTGTGTGAATCAGAAGATACAACCATGGCTGTGTGAATCAGAAGAACTACAACAAGGTCTGTATGAATCAGAAGAACTACAACAAGGTCTGTATGAATCAGAAGAACTACAACCATGGCTGTGTGAATCAGAAGATACAACCATGGCTGTGTGAATCAGAAGAACTACAACAAGGTCTGTATGAATCAGAAGAACTACAACCATGGCTGTGTGAATCAGAAGATACAACCATGGCTGTGTGAATCAGAAGAACTACAACAAGGTCTGTATGAATCAGAAGAACTACAACCATGGCTGTGTGAATCAGAAGATACAACCAGGGCTGTGTGAATTAAAGGAACTGCAATCATGGCTGTGTCAATCAGAAGAACTACAACCATGGCTGTGTGAATCAGAAGAACTACAATCATGACTGCATGAATTAGAGGAACTACAACAATGGCTGTGTGAATCAGCAGAAATACAACCAGGGCTGTGTGACTCAAAGGAATCAAATGGACCACGCTGCAAATAAATATAAGCCAGATTTTATACATTACCGTTTGGCAGAAAGTGGTGAACTTATTCGGAACGTGGCGCTTGGCTTGAGGTTGTGCGCTCTGATTGAGTCATCAATAACGCTTTAGTGTTTCATCATTATCGTCGCAATAACAGAGCTATTAATTCATCCTCCGTGTTTCTATCCATTCATCACGGGAGGCAAGGTAAATAAACAGAGAGAAAGAGGAGGGGGAGTGGAGGTTCTGGTGGAGGATGGAAACACTGCTGAGTCAATGATGGATCCGTTCAGACGGAAACGGAGAGAGACGAACAACGGGGCCTGGATATCTGCATAGCCCGACTCGCCGTGTTCAATTTCCACTTTGTTTTATTCACTTAAAGTGCTCTCATTACTCATGCAGCGCAGGTACAGCTGACATTGCGGTTTGCTCTTGCAAAAAAAATAAATTAAGACTGGTGGTGGAGCTAGTCAGAATAAGTAGGACTTAGAAATTCACCTCTGTGTAATAGTGAGAAATCATCTTGACGCTCTGTACTATGGTTCCTTTTTCAATTGGTTCTCTGTGTTAGCTCGATTTCTATTCTCATTATAAGGTTGAACTAAAGAAGGATGTTTGGACATTTAAAGCAGAGAGTTAATTCGTTCTTGACCCGACTCTGTTTACTTAATAATTTCATCCAGTCCACACGAAAAACAAAGTCTAAGGAAACCTCAATTTCCATATTTCAAAATTGGTCTCCTTACGTATGCAAGGAGACGGATATCATATGCTCTTTGATTGTCTTCGATGACTTTTGATTTTCGTTTTAAAACGAGAGTCAGTGCTGCCTGCTGGCGAGGAATTTAAAACTTTAACAACCACCAAAATGTCAGCAGTCCCTTCCCCCAGCCAATCCACCGTTCTTTCACCTCATCAGAGCACAACTGTTCGTTAATGGCTGGATATAAAACAAAGGTTAAGTATGAGACTAGGCAGTGCATACCCTTTGGAGTTGTGTACCTGTGAGTATTCCAGATACCCCCTTCGAGACTTCCCACATAGGGCACTAGGGACTCCGAGAGATTCGGAGAGAGTTTGTCTCTCTCTACCTCTGGTTATCTGGGACTTGAGCTATTGAGAGATTGCATCTTACTTACACAAACATACAGTACGTCACGTAAAATACTCCCTATTGAAACTGTTTTAAAGCTTAATAGCCTTTCTCCCATTACTATACATTTGACCTATGGAGAGTTGTAGAGAGTCCCTTACAGCAACCAATGACAATGAGGTAAGGTTACTCTAGTGAAAACAAACAGCAGTACCCAGTGTCTACTATCCCGGTTCTGCCTCAATGTACTGCTTACAGTGTTTGCATCCCAAATGGCACACTAATCCCTATATGGTGCAGTACTTTCGAAAATAGGCCCTGGACAAAAGTAAAGCAGTATATGTAACAGTTAACTTTAGACCGTCCCCTCGCCCTTACCCGGGCGCGAACCAGGGACCCTCTGCACACATCAACAACAGTCACCCTCGAAGCATCGTTACCCATCACTCCACAAAAGCCACGGCCCTTGCAGAGCAAGGGGAACTACTACTTCAAGGTCTCAGAGCGAGTGACGTCTCCTGATTGAAACGCTATTTAGCGCGCACCACCACTCACTAAGCTAGCCGTTTCACATCCGTTACATATAGATAGTGGATAGATGTCATTTGGGACACAGACTCAATGTTTTCTAATCGAATGGGTATCCAGGGAAAGGGCAATCCCTAACGACTGGCTTATTGACACTAACTGACCAATCAGATACACTGCCATCACACAGTGATTACATAGTATCCTGCTGGACCAGGTTAAGCACGTGATTCATCCAGACACTCTCAGATATGCCAAAATAAATGGTTGTTTCCCATGACCTCCCCTTTATGCCCTCAGAACAGCCTCACCTTGTCAGGGTATGGACTCTACAAGGTAGATAGGGATGCTGGTCCATGTTGGCTGGATGTCCTTTGGGTGGTGGACCATTCTTGATATAGACTTTCTTTTTTTTCTGTTGTGTTATTGACTGTACGCTTGTTTATTCCATGTGTAACTCTGTGTTGTTGTTTGTGTCGCACTGCTTTGCTTTATCTTGGCCAGGTCGCAGTTGTAAAGGAGAACTTGTTCTCAATTGGCCTACCTGGTTAAATAAAGGTGATCTGGTCTACCTGGTTAAATAAAGGTGATCTGGTCTACCTGGTTAAATAAAGGTGATCTGGTCTACCTGGTTAAATAAAGGTGATCTGGTCTACCTGGTTAAATAAAGGTGATCTGGTCTACCTGGTTAAATAAAGGTAATCTGGTCTACCTGGTTAAATAAAGGTGATCTGGTCTACCTGGTTAAATAAAGGTGATCTGGTCTACATGGTTAAATAAAGGTGAAATAAAACAATAAAAATACATGGGAAACTGTTGAGCGTGAAAACCCCAGCAGCGTTGCAGTTCTTGACACACTCAAACCGGTGCGCCTGGCACCTACTACCATACCCCATTCAAAGGCACTTAAATATTTTGTCTCACCCTCTGAATGTCGAACACATACACAATCCATGTCTCAATGCTTAAAAATCCTTCTTTAACTTTTTACTGCAGTGGTTTAAATCGGGGTCAGTGTGTTTTATGGTCGTCTTAAACAATCTACGTTGAAACATGAGTCTATATCTCACAGACATGGTTACAGTCTGAAAGAAAGACGACGCCTGTACCATGTCAGATAAAGAGTCGAAATGTATTACATTTTCATTTTGTATCCCAATATTACCATTTATATACATCACAGAAGACTGAAATATAACACAACTGTTTGACATAGAAACACCAGATTTTTTGTGTAAAAAAACCCAACATAAAACACATGTTGTGTTGTCATGTGTTGCTGCCTTGCTATGTTGTTGTCATAGGTCTATCTTGATGTGGTGTTGTGGTGTCTCTCTTGTCGTGATGTGTGTTTTGTTCTATATTTTTATTCTAATCACAGCCCCCATTTCCGCAGGAGGCATTTTGCCTTTCGGTAGGCCTTCATTGTAAATAAGAATGTGTTCTTTAACTGGACTTGCATAGTTAAATAAAGGTTCAATTAAAATAACAAATCTTGTTAAAGTGTGTTGGCCGTGCCCACTAATTGGCCACAAATGGCTTGCTAGCTCCATCCTGGTGGCCGTTTGGACTAATTCAATTGATAGACAACAGAAGATCATAGATTCCAATCTCACTCACCACCTGTCACGACTTCTGCCGAAGTTGATGCCTCTCCTTGTTCAGGCGGTGCTCGGCGGTCGACGTCACCGGTCTTCTAGCCATCATTGATCCATTTTCCATTGGTTTTGTCTTGTCTTCCGACACACCTGGTTCCACTCCCATTCATTACATGTTATGTATATAACCCTCTCTTACAGACCAGGCTCCCAGAACGTTAAGGCAGGCGCACTGTCCCGGCTGTATGACACAGAGGAGCGGTCCATGGATCCCACTCCCATACTCCCGGCTTCTTGTTTGGTGGCGCCGGTAGTGTGGGAGCTGGACGCGGACATTGAGCGGGCGTCACATGCAGAGCCCTCTCCCCCTCAGTGTCCAGTTGGGCGTCTGTACGTTCCGTCTGCTGTCCACGACCGACTGATCTATTGTGCCCACACGTCACCCTCCTCTGGTCATCCTGGGATAGGTCGGACGGTGTGCTGTCTTGATGGGAGGTACTGGTGGCCCACTTCAGCTAAGGACGTGAGGGTTTATGTGTCCTCCTGCTCAGTGTGCGCCCAGTGCAAGGCTCCTAGACACCTGCCCAGAGGTAAGTTACAACCCTTACCCGTTCCACAATGGCCGTGGTCACACCTGTCGGTGGATTTCCACCTTCACAGGGTGACACCAAGATCCTGGTTGTTGGGGATCGTTTTTCTAAGTCCTGTCGTCTCCTCCCTTTTCCTGGTCTCCCTATGGCCTTACAAACTGCGGAGGCCAAGTTTACACACGTCTTCCGGCACTATGGGGTGCCTGAGGATTTAGTGTCTGATCGGGGTCCCCAGGTCACGTCAAGGATCTGGAAGGCGTTCATGGAACGTCTGGGGATCTCGGTTAGTCTCACCTCAGGTTTTTATCCCGAGAGTAATGGGCAGGTGGAGAGAGTTAACCAGGATGTGGGTAGGTTTCTGCGGTCTTATTGCCAGGACCGGCCGGGGGAGTGGGAGAATTTCGTGCCATGGGCAGAGATGGCACAGAACTCGCTCCGCCACTCCTCCGATAACCTTTCTCCCTTTCAATGTGTATTAGGGTATTAGCCGGTTCTGGCTCCTTGGAATCAGAGTCAGACCGATGCTCCTGTGGTGGACAATTGGTTTCGGTGCACGGAGGAAACCTGGGAGGCCGTCCACCTTCAGCGCGCCCTACTGCGTAGACCGTCACCGCAGTGAGGCCTCGTGTTAGCACCAGGGGACAGGGTCGGGCTTTTGACCCGAAACCTGCCCCTCCGCCTGCACTGCCGGAAGCCGAGTCCGCGGTTTGTGGGGCCTTTTATAGTCCTGAGGAGAGTGAACGAGGTATGTTATAGGTTACAGCTACCCACCAATTACCGTAGTAACCCCTCGTTCCATGTGTCTCTCCTCAGGCCGGTGGTGGCTGGCCCGCTCCAGGAGGCTGAAGTGCGGGATGTTCCTCCACCCCCTCTGGACATCGAGGGGGTCCCGGCGTGCTCCGTTCGATCCATCTTGGATTCGAGACGTCGGGCGATGGGCCTTCAGTACCTCGTGGACTGGGAGGGGTACCGTCCGGAGGAGAGATGCTGGGTTCCGGTGGAGGACGTGTTAGATCCTTCCCTGCTGCGAGAATTCCACCGTCACCATCCGGATCGCCCTGCACCTCGCTCTCCGGGTCGTCCCCGAGGCCGGTGTCAACGCGCTGCTGGAGCCACGCGTCATGTCTTTGTCAGAGATTGTTTGTATTGGTGCGTCGGGTCCTCATATCCACTTTGTTTTGAGTAGTTTTTTCATGGTTTTGGAGTTATGTGTTTTTACGTCATTAAACTACTCCATTTTACCAAGATAAATTCTCCTGCGCCTGACTTCCTTGCCACACACGCCTATGACACCGCCGTGTCAAAATAAAAAATAAATGTGTATTGAAAGATTAATACCTCAGCAAATTAACTTCCTTGTTTCATATCTGTGCTTGGAGTTCAAAACAGTTAACTCAAACTAAGCTAGCAGTGATATTAAACATTTTTTTAACATTTAGTGAAAGTGTTATGGAAGCTATTAAAAAAACTCAAAGTAACCTATAATTTCTGTTCTCAGAACATGACTAAAACATCCCGGGAAAACCTTCAGGGAACCATAGTTAAATGTTTTCAGAGCCTCCCTATAACCTGTAAATGAACGTTCCCAGAACAGGCAACATTTTCAGGAAATGTATAGCTTCCTTCTCAGAACCAATGGGATACCAAAAAAGGACGTTACCACAACTTCCAATAAACCAAAATGTGGTAGCTGGGTATACAGCTTTCTCCCATCATGAGCCTCACTGAACACTGTCACCCAAGGGTCGCTTCCTCTCGTTCTCTCCTCTTTGAGCTACTCTATTCTCCTCTCCACACTGCCTTTCTTCTTTAATGGAAACTGTTGTCTCTGTTACCCCTTTTGGATTGGAAACTTGTCCTATCCTTTACTACCTTTAATGAACATGTATCTGTCTCCATGTTTGTTTGTTTTTTAAAATATTTTTACTCTTTTTGTTTCATTTGGCTCATTCTCCCTTCCCTCCGTTATCCTTCTCTTTCATCTTCTTCTTTCTTCTTCTTTCTTCCCAACTCTCTCCATCTGTATGTCAGTTTGTTCCAAGTGCCTGCATCTTCTTTTTCCTCCCTTCCCTCTATCCCTACTTTCCTTCATCCATTTTCCCCTCTTCCCTTGCTGGCGTTGGGCTAACTAACAGATCTTTGCTGTCAGTTTGTTAGGGGGCCCTGATTTAAAAAGGCCCCTTTCTGAAAGGGGAGCATTGGGGTCCTTCCGCATGACTTACCCCATCTGTAGCGTGGCCGAATGATTTTTTTCACGCCATATTAAGTTAACACCGCATTGCCAACTAGCCAGGCCAAGACCCGGACACTAATTAAAGGGGGAGAGAGGGGCAGGAAAACAACAGGGGACACCTTTGGCACTCTCTCATATTTTCCTACATATATTTGGCCATCTTTTTCTCTCACATAAACAAGCACACGTACAAACATGCACGTATAATTGTTTACACACACAAATGGAATCCTGTATTTTTCTTGTAATCTCACTGTCTCTGTCTGTTCCTCTCTGTCCGCATCACCACTTGGTATGGCAACTTCTTGCCATAGAACCTCTAGGCTCTACAGAGGGTAGTGCACAAGGCCCAGTACATCACTGGGGCCGAGCTCCTTGTGCCAACCATGTTCTCTATACCATGCGGTGTCAGAGGAAGGCCCAGAACATCACTGGGGCCGAGCTCCTTGTGCCAACCATGTTCTCTATACCATGCGGTGTCAGAGGAAGGCCCAGAACATCACTGGGGCCGAGCTCCTTGTGCCAACCATGTTCTCTATACCATGCGGTGTCAGATGAAGGCCCTAAAAATGTTCAAAGACTCCAGACTCCAGAAGTCATAGACTGTTCTCTCTGCTACCACACGGCAGCCAATGCAAGTCTGGAACCAACAGGAACCTGAACAGATTCTACCTCCAAGCCATAAGACTCCTAAATAGTTAGTTAAATAGTTAACCAAATATCTACTCAGACTATCTGCATTGAACCTTTTTGCATTTAGTGTTTTTGACTCATCACGTACTGTTGATACAGTCTATTATCTATCTTGTTGCCTAGTTACTTCATCCCTACCTACAGTATACTGTTGATACTGTCTATCATCTATCCTGTTGCCTAGTTACTTTACCCCTACCTACAGTATACTGTTGATACAGTCTATTATCTATCTTGTTGCCTAGCTACTTCATCCCTACCTACATTATACTGTTGATACAGTCTATTATCTATCTTGTTGCCTAGTTACTTCAACCCTACCTACAGTATACTGTTGATACTGTCTATTATCTCTCCTGTTACCACATAACTGTTTGGTAAGTTATTTGGGGATACCTAAAGGGGCCCTACAAATCCCAATCAAATAGCTAAATGATCCATGGTCTGACCTTCTTAAAACAATGCCAAATGTCAGCTCAGCAATCCAACAGCTTAGGCTTCTAGAGGTTAAATAGTTGACCAATAGCTGCCCAGACTATCTGCGTTGACCCTTTTTGACTCATCAAATACTTCTGCTCCAAACTGTTTATTATCTATCCTGTTGCCTAGTCACTTTCACCCCTACCTATATGTACATATCTACCTCAATTACATCATACCCCTGCTGCACATGGACTAGGTACTGGTACCGCATGTATACAGACAAGTTATTGTTACTCATTGTATATCTATTCTCAGTGTTATTGTATTTCTATTACATCTATGTTTCTCTCTCCATTGTTGGGAAAAAACCTGTTAGCATTTCACTGTTAGTCTACAACTGTTGTTTACCAAGCATGTGACAAATAACATTTGATTTGATTTGATCCTCTGTCTATGGTGTTATTTTCTCCGTAGCCAAGGCTGTTGTTGTTGTTTTGCTATGATATAATGGAAAATGTTTTAATGTTCCGTGGTATTGTTTTGCTATGATATAATGGGAAATGTTTTAATGTTCCGTGGTATTGTTTTGCTATGATATAATGGGAAATGTTTTAATGTTCCGTAGTATTGTTTTGCTATGATATAATGGAAATGTTTTAATGTTCCGTGGTATTGTTTTGCTATGATGTAATGGGAAATGTTTTAATGTTCCGTGGTATTGTTTTGCTATGATATAATGGGAAATGTTTTAATGTTCCGTAGTATTGTTTTGCTATGATATAATGGAAATGTTTTAATGTTCCGTGGTATTGTTTTGCCAATCCTCGCTGCTCCCTCTCCCTCTCCCTCTTTTCTGTCTTCTCGTTTGAAACCCTTGAAATTGTGCTACAAATAAACAAAGAACAGGTTTGATGTTTCACTTGATTCATTTGTTTGTTTTATACGCTGGCAGATTCACCGTCAGGTCATAGAGAAGGCAGATTAGTGATTACAGATGTGATTATGGTGCTGTTTACTGCAGAAAGGCCACAGTACAGGTCACAGCTAAATTGCTTTATGCAGATAATATACCTCACTTTTCTCATCAACAGTGTACGGTGTGCGTGTGTGTGTGTGTGTGTGTGTGTGTGTGTGTGTGTGTGTGTGTGTGTGTGTGTGTGTGTGTGTGTGTGTGTGTGTGTGTGTGTGTGTGTGTGTGTGTGTGTGTGGGTGTGGGGTGTGTGTGTGTGTGTGTGTGTGTGTGTGTGTGTGTGTGTGTGTGTGTGTGTGTGTGTGTGTGTGTGTGTGTGGTGTGTGTGTGTGGTGTGTGTGTGGTGTGTGTGTGGTGTGTGTGTTTGTGTCTTATTGTCAAAACATTATCCATCTGATCTGGGTTAATTTTGCGTCGTGACTCTTGACTCATAGTGATCATTTACCCTGTTTTCCTTCAAGGGAAAACCCTCTGGACTGATCCACTGACATGCCCTCACCCTCACCCATGTATTCACACAGTACACACATTCGCTAATAAGGAAATTAAATTATGTCGTACTCGCGGAGCTACTCACAGAATGCACAGTCAGAAACACAGACGCACACAAAGCACAAACACACACACAGACACACAAGACACACACACACACACACACAGACACACACACACACACACACACACACACACACACACACACACACACACACACACACACACACACACACACACACACACACACACACACACACACACACACACACACACGACACAGACACACAAGACACACACACACACACACACACACACGACACACGCACACACACACACACAAACGTGTGTCTGTATGGCTTCCTCTGTTGACGTTCATGCCTGTTAGACATCATGACATCCGTTGGAGGCTAATTCACCCCGTTGTCATGGAGAGCCAGCCACCATGGAAACGCCTCAGCCGGAGGCCATGCAGACCCCTGCCATTCCCTAAGTGCACCTGACATCCTGATTAGCGGCAGGTGGGCAGAAACAGACACACAGGCTAATCTCTCGCCCCTCGTTGTAACGGAGCACACTGGAATGCAGTGGTGGAAAAAGTACCCAATTGTCATACTTGAGTAAAAGTAAAGATGAATAGCAAATTACTCAAGTAAAAGTGGAAGTCAGTTGAGTTATTGTCTAAAATTATTTTGTTTTAAATATACTTAAGTAACACAAGTAAATGTAATTGCTTAAATATACCCTAAGTATCAAAAGAATAAGTAATATTAATCAAATGAGACGGGACCATTTTCTTGAATGTTTTAATTCACAGATAGCCAGGGGCACACTCCAACACTCAGACATTATTTACAAATGAAGCATTTGTGTTTAGTGAGTCCGCCACAACAGAGGCAGTAGGGATGACCAGGGTTGTTCTCTGTTTAGTGAGTCCTCCAGATCAGAGGCAGTAGGGATGACCAGGGTTGTTCTCTGTTTAGTGAGTCCTCCAGATCAGAGGCAGTAGGGATGACCAGGGATGTTCTCTGTTTAGTGAGTCCTCCAGATCAGAGGCAGTAGGGATGACCAGGGATGTTCTCTGTTTAGTGAGTCCTCCAGATCAGAGGCAGTAGGGATGACCAGGGATGTTCTCTGTTTAGTGAGTCCTCCAGATCAGAGGCAGTAGGGATGACCAGGGATGTTCTCTGTTTAGTGAGTCCTCCAGATCAGAGGCAGTAGGGATGACCAGGGATGTTCTCTGTTTAGTGAGTCCTCCAGATAAGAGGCAGTAGGGATGACCAGGGATGTTCTCTGTTTAGTGAGTCCTCCAGATCAGAGGCAGTAGGGATGACCAGGGATGTTCTCTGTTTAGTGAGTCCTCCAGATCAGAGGCAGTAGGGATGACCAGGGATGTTCTCTGTTTAGTGAGTCCTCCAGATCAGAGGCAGTAAGGACGACCAGGGATGTTCACTTGATAAGTGTGTGAATTACACCATTTTCCTGTCCTGCTAAGCATTCAGAATGTAATGAGTACTTTTGGGTGTCAGGATACATGTATGGAGTAAAAAGTATATACTTTTCTTTAGGAATGTAGTGAAGTAAAAGTAAAAACTGTCAAAAATATCAATAGTAAAGGGCAGATACCATAAAAAAAAACTACATAAAACCTTTTAAGGATTAATGCAGGCAAATCTAATCAAATCAAATGTATTTATATAGCCCTTCATACATCAGCTGATATTTCAAAGTGCTGTACAGAAACCCAGCCTAAAACCCCCAAACAGCAAGCAATGCAGGTGTAGAAGCACGGGGCCGAGAAGCACAGGCCCATCAAGCTCTTCCACACAGATCTAGAGAAACCATTTATGTTCAAACCTCTCTTTGTGCACGGGGGCATTGTCATTCTGAAACAGGAAAAGGCGTCCTCCAAACTGTTGCCACAAATTGTCTAGATTGTCATTGTATGTGGTAGCGTCAAGATTTACCTTTACTGGAACTAAGGGGCCCGAACCATGAAAAACAGCCCCAGACCATCCAGACCATTATTCCTCCTCCACCAAACTTTACAGTTGGCACTATGCAATTGGTCAGGTAGTGTTCTCCTGGCATCCGCCTAACCCAGATTCGTCCGATGGACTACCATATGGTGAAGCGTGATTCATCACTCCAGAGAAAGTGTTACCACTGATCCAGAGTTGCGCATGGTGATCTTAGGCTTGCTGCTTTGCCTTGTAAACCCATTTCATGAAGCTCCCGACGAACAGCTCTTATTCTGACGTTGCTTCCAGAGGCAGTTTGGAACTCGGTAGTGAGTGTTGCAACCCGATGACAGACGGTTTTCAGCACTTGGCGGTACCTTTGCTTTGAGCGTGTGTGGCCTACCACTTCGTGGCTGAGCCGCTGTTTCTCCTAGACGTTTTCACTTCACAATAGCAGCACTTACAGTTGACCCTAGCAGGTCTAGCAGGGCAGACAGTTTACAAAGTGACTTGTTGGAAAGGTGGCATCCTATGACGGTGCCACGTTGAAAGTCACTGAGCTCTACTGTCTCTGTTTTTCTGTCTGTCTGTCTGTCTGTCTGTCTGTCTGTCTGTCTGTCTGTCTGTCTGTCTGTCTGTCTGTCTGTCTGTCTGTCTGTCTGTCTGTCTGTCTGCTTGTTCAGCCCTGGCAGAGTTGCTTAATGAGGCTGGGAATGACAGATGCTTCAGCCTCTTTTGCTTGCAAGGGGCCTTGGACGTTGACCAAAGATCGTACATTTCACACCAGACACACACATAGACATAGTACATACTGTACACACACACACACACACACACACACACACACACACACACACACACACACACACACACACACACACACACACACACACACACACACACACACTCACTCACTCACTCATAGACACACAGACAATACTGCTGCCCACCATGTCTCATCCTTCTCTTCCTCTCTGGTTCCTCATCGTTCTCTTCCTCTCTGGTTCATCATCCTTCTCTTCCTCTCTGGTTCCTCATCGTTCTCTTCCTCTCTGGTTCATCATCCTTCTCTTCCTCTCTGGTTCCTCATCCTTCTCTTCCTCTCTGGTTCCTCATCGTTCTCTTCCTCTCTGGTTCCTCATCCTTCTCTTCCTCTCTGGTTCCTCATCCTCCTCTTCCTCTCTGGTTCCTCATCCTCCTCTTCCTCTCTGGTTCCTCATCCTCCTCTTCCTCTCTGGTTCCTCATCCTTCTCTTCCTCTCTGGTTCCTCATCCTTCTCTTCTCAGTGTGTCTCTCGAGTTAATTAATGGCTCTCCCTCAGTACATTGTCTGGGCCAGGACTCTCTTAAATTACCCCAAGCTGTGGAGGAGAGAGAGAGAGAGAGAATTAAAAATAGAACATGGACTAGGACTTATTTTTTTTGGGGGGGGGTTAATGGTCGCCTCCCCCTACACGGTCTCTCCCTTTCTCTCTCTCTCTCTCTTTGAAAGTAATGTGTGAAGTGAAGTCGGGGTTATTGATGATTATTCAACAGCAATCCATTCCCTACGTAGACCCACCTCCCCTCCCTCCCTCCCTCCCTCCCTCCCTCCCTCCCTCCCTCCCTCCCTCCCTCCCTCCATCCCTCCCTACTCCATCTCCCCACAGGTCTCCTCCCTCTCCCTCTCTCTCCCTGCCTCTCCCTCTCCCTCTCTGCCCCTCTCCCTCTCCCCACAGCCACCCTCTCTCTCTCTCTCTCTCCGTCTCTGTCTCTGACTCTCCCTCCCTCCCTCCCTCCCTCCCTCCCTCCCTCCCTCCCTCCCTCCCTCCCTGCCTACTCCATCTCCCCACAGGTCTCCTCCCTCTCCCCTCTCTCTCCCTGCCTCTCCCTCTCCCTCTCTGCCCTCTCCCTCTCCCCACAGCCCCCCCCTCTCTCTCTCTCTCTCTCTCTCTCTCTCTCTCTCTCTCTCTCTCTCTCTCTCTCATATGACTAATGCTGTCTCACTGTCACAATGAGGTCAGAAGCATAATAGTGGGACGTATCTCATAGTTACGGCTGTCTGCAAAAGGCCCATCCATAACAACGGTCCATACGTTACCCGTTCAGTCATTTTATTGAGGACAGACAGTGCTATTGATTAGCCTTATCAGCTAATCCTGTTAGCTCTAATGCAAGATTCTGAAGGAGGGGAGGTTGGATGACATCCATACAGAAGTATGGGTAACTGAATCAAAGGCTACATCCCAAATTTCCCCTGTAGACCAGTAGAGCTCCACATAGGGGTTGCATTTGGGACGCACAAAATTATAGATAGGAGAAAAAGGTCACAATAATTATTTATTTCCCAGTGAGGTCATAACACCTCTTTCTTTCCCAGTGAGGTCACAATACCTCTTTCTTTCCCAGTGAGGTCACAATACTTCTTTCTTTCCCAGTGAGGTCACAATACCTCTTTCTTAACCTCTTAAGTCGACCCTCTACTTTTTTGAACATTCTGTTAAAAATCGCGCAACATTTCAGCGCCCTGCTACTCATGCCAGGAATATAGTATATGCATTTGCTTAGTCTGTGTGGATAGAAAACACTCAGACGTTTAAAAAACTGGTTAAATCACTGCTGTGGCTTTACCAGAACGGCATTTACATCGAAAAGCACAGGAAAAACTGATCACTGAAAATGGGAAAATATATCCATGCGCTACTTGAACCCATTGATAAACGTGAACCACAATTAATTGACTGAGGTTGCAGTACCTACA